>NW_027176854.1:0-22112 GCF_023349555.1 Cebidichthys violaceus
AAACGTATCGTGTGTGTGTGTGTGTGTGTGTGTGTGTGTGTGTGTGTGTGTGTGTGTGTGTGTGTGTGTGTGTGTGTGTCGTTCAGAGCCACTTTGACACACCCGGGTTCTGACTGTAACTGTCTCCACACAGTAGCAGTGATTGACGGGCCGTGTAGTGTTTGTGATCAGAGCAGAAGCTCCACAAACAGCCCCCCCACCGAGACCCAAGCACTCCGCGTGTAGAGGAGGGTTCACTTCTGAGCAGGTGGAACCCCCCCCCCCCCGCGCTCCCGCTCCTTCACCGCCTCCTCGCCCACTGATCTCCCGGGACGTCCGCGGCGTCTCGTTGCAGCCAAACACCACGGCGTCTGCTTCCACTGATTGGAGCCTCGAGCTAATCGGGGAGCCGGTGTGCCGCGGAGCCTTGTTGGTGCAGTGTTTGAGGCTGTTGCTCTAATGAGCTCCACCATGCCTGCCACAGGTGTTTGGAAAGGTCAACACGGAAACAAAAAGCCATGGGTTTTGACAACATCAGCAGACTGTTGAGGCGTTGGTGTATCCGATGAGTGCTTGATTATAACAACAATCAGTGCAGTGGATGGATTGCCTTTGATGACTTGAAGTAACCCTCAAGGGCTTGAAATGTTGCCTCAGACAAAATCCAAAATACTTCACACTGTAGGTCTGACTGTGTTTTCATGTGCTGGCTACATTTATAGATAGAAACACAGCGCACACCTGTCCATTCTAGAATATTCAGAGCCATTCCTTGTTGTGCACCTGACGCGTTGTGTCGACTTGCAGGTTTGTCCCGAGCCAGAGAGGGACAGGGTGGACGTGTTTGACCTGCTGTCTGATGGGGGACACGTCGTCCCTGTAGGTCGTCGTCCTGATCCGAGCACAAAGCACACAGAGACCAGAATCAAAGCGCTGCTGTTAACTCCCCCAGAGTCACGCAATCATCCTGATTAATATCCCCAGTCCAACGATTGTCTTGATTTATTAAACATCAAACACAAGAGCTAATCACACACGATATTGATTCAGCTGGCAGATCATATGGAGTGCTAGAGGTGACTAGCATACTGAATAGGGATTCATGCTTGTGGGTGCAATCATAATTATGGTGCAATTACCCGCATTGTTTTTACCGTTTATCATGATTATTTGTCTGAGTGATCTGATGAACAAATATTTTTATTGCACTTTCTGCATCTCATGTCAACATCTTGACTGCTGATCACTACAGTGACATTTCTTCTAATACATTGTGCAGTGACAACACACTAATACATTGGAACAGATGGCCAAGTGGCCTAGTGTAGTCTTCTGTGAGGCTGTCACAGAAGTATCTGACATCTTTTTACTTCCCGTCACAAGCTTTAGCAGCTCATCACTTCACGCACTCTTGTCTAATGAACAGGTTTGGAAATCCACTGGCTTAAATTTTCATCTAATCTCCAGGTGGAACCGGACCCAAATGACACCGACCGGCTCGCGATCACGCCGTGAAATCTGCTCGACGAGCTTTCGCCGCCGATTTGCAAATTTCAGGTTGTTTTATTTCAAAATGTCATTAACCGAGCGTTCCCTTTGTGTCGCAGAGTGTGCCTCGCATCGTGGTGCAGTCAGCCAGTGTTGAAGAGGGCTTGAGCAAACATCAGCAGCCAGTAAGTTCTCCAAACGCACACGGTGTGATAGTGTCTACCAGAAATAATGCAGGACCTCACGTATGTATGATGCATCAGTGTGTCATCTTGGGCCAAAAACAGTTTTTCTGAGCAGGAACTATTAAATCCAACTAAACACTTTTAAGTAGAAACACTTTTTTCATCTGTTGCATGAATGGATGGTGCTTAACATTGAAAAACACTTATCCTGCTTTTATTATTATTTTATTGGATTCTAACCTCTCGGCTGTATTGAGGGATTTTAGCGTCTTGTTTTGGTTTTTACATCCCACAACTTTACCGGTTGGGTTGACTCTCACGGCTCTCATCAACGTTGTTTTCAGTGTAAACCGTTCCATGGTTAGCACCAAACAACAGACAGATGAGGTTAGCAGCTAGCTGGTGAACATAGTGCAGCATTCAGCAGCTAAAGAGCCAGATATTTCCCTCAGGAGGCGGAAGAGAACAAAACATTTGCCAGCTGGACACGACTCCAAATAAAGAATGTTTTCACATCTGCTGGGTGTGTAAATAAGCAACTGTTGCCCATATGAACTTTCTAGGTTGTCTTTACACTTTTGTTCATGATCCACCCCATGTGGCCATACATCCAGGTGTAGGTCTAAGTGCATTCAAATCAGTGATTCAGACTAATTTATCTGTGATCTGACTTGGAGCAATAACAGAGCAGAGTTTTTCAAAATCACTGCTAGAATATGGAAACGGATTTCGCCTTCTGCTGCATTTTGAGTCACTAATACCTCCATTGCCATGGTCTCCCCTCACAGGTTGACGTTGAGGAAATCATTCCTCTCGATTTCCAAACCGAGAGCCCCAGATCTATGCCCCTCCCACCGCCGATCATCCCGGAGACAGAAGAGTCCGCCCTCAGCCCGCCGAGCGGATACGTGTCGACCAGCATGTCTGCAGCCACGCTGTCGGACGTCTACACGCTGAGCTGGGACCTGCCCGAGTCATCCGGCAGCAGAACCAACGGCTTCGAGGTGGTGCCCGATGAAGAGGAAGAAGACGATGACGTGATGCAATATGACACTTACTCTGAGTTTATCCACGTGGACCAATCGGAGCCTCGGGAGTCACTGCTGGTTTTGGACGATGAGGCGGCCGAAGAGAGGACCGACTCGCCCGAACCAGACGATACTCCATCGGATTCCGACCTGAAGAAAGAACCTCAAGAACCTGATCGGTCTCTGTCGGCCCAGTTGATGGAGCAAGGAGAGCCGGATTCAGCTGCAGAATCAGACTTGCTGTGCCAGACCAAACAAAAGCAAGACTCAGCCATTGACCATATTGGATCAGAACAATTGGACAATTCAGAGTCACCTAAAGATTCATTGTTGGTACAAGAGAAAAAAAACAAGCAGACAGAATGTTCACAGACGGTCCCCTCAAAACCAGAAACGCCTCTGACTGAAGAACTCAAGCTAGCTGCCACAGACGAGACAGAAGCTCAAGTGTCTGCTCAAGAAGTTCAAAGTCAGTCTGAAACAATCGTCCCACAGCAGCCCAGACAAGACCAAACAACCCTCAACAGTGCTCAAGATCCAGCTCCACATCTGGTCCCGGCTGTGTCCGAGGTCCCGGCTGTGTCCCAGGTCCCGGCTGTGTCCCAGGTCCCGGCTGTGTCCGAGGTCCCGGCTGTGTCCGAGGTCCCGGCTGTGTCCCAGGTCCCGGCTGTGTCCGAGGTCCCGGCTGTGTCCGAGGTCCCGGCTGTGTCCCAGGTCCCGGCTGTGTCCCAGGTCCCGGCTGTGTCCGAGGTCCCGGCTGTGACCGAGGTCCCGGCTGTGTCCGAGGTCCCGGCTGTGGTCTTGGTTCCAGCTCCTGCCCCATGTGAAGAGTTGGTTCTTTTAGCTCCGCCCAAAGAACAAGCCACTTCTGAGGCCTCAAACCCAGGTGGCCCCTCCATGCCGACTTCATCCTCAACCACAGATGAGGTCCAACAGGAAACACCTGCCAACGCATCAAAGGAAGCCACCTCAGCCCCAGCTCCTTCTCCGCCCAGTGTTCAGACCCTCAAACCTGATGCCTCAGTGGCAAACCCCTTCAAGATTCAGAAAGTCAAGTCTTCAGACCTCAAGTCCTTCCAGCGTATAGTGGGTGAGGAGGAAGAGAAGCCCGCACAGGTGGACCGGACCAGCAGCCTCGGGGCAGGCCTCAACCTCTCTGTGCCGATGGAAAGCCTGGAAATCATCTCGGACTCTGAGGAAGGAGATGCAGCCGCAGATCTTCCCGACTGGCTGAAAGAAGGGGAGTTTGTGACCGTGGGGAACAATAAGAGCGGCGCCGTCCGGTACGTTGGACCCACGGATTTTGCAAAAGGTACCTGGGTTGGTGTGGAACTGGAGGTACCAGCAGGTGAGCACAACGGCACCCAGTCCTGTTGCTTCTTGATGCATTCTACTTACCTCCATCACCAAACGTACCTTTCTCTGTCTTTTCTCCAGGAAAGAATGACGGTTCAGTGGGAGGCAAGCACTACTTCCACTGTAACCCCGGCTACGGCGTGCTGGTGAGGCCGGACAGGGTGAGCCGGGCTGGTGGTAAGCGCCGCCGCCAACAGCAGAAGCGCCGTAGTGCCAACCTGTCTGGATCCAGCCCCAACCTGGCAGCCCTCACCGCTCTGGCCAAAGGCGAAGGTGGCGGGGCATCGACCGGCCGACCGAAAGGAGAGAACCGCAAGTCGTGGAACACTTGAGGCTCACAATCTGCCGAGTGGCTAACTGTGGCGCACACGCATGCAGCAGCCGGTAGACGTGATTATAGGGTAAGCTTTCAGATACGGTTTGATTTGGCCCGATCGACTACAGGCTTCACTGCATCGGGTCCTCCACTGCAAGTTTGGGAGACGAGGGATGATTCAGTCCACACTGCTGTGACAGAAGAGAGAACCCTCTCACCATCACATGTAGCCACAGTATCATACCTGATGCACTGAGGGATTGAAAAATACTGTTTTATCAGAAAATGTAGATGTTTTTTAGTTTTGTCTATGCAAAGAACACTCTTTCCTCAGATTCATTTCAGAGGACTGTCTCAAAATCAGCACATCTGTTCTTTTTAATGTTATTCCACTTGTCAGGCAAAAGAATGTTAAACCAATCTAAACTCCAAAGGTTACGCGACACCTTCACGTGCTCATACTGTATTATACAGCTGCATGTATTGTATGGACTTCCAACATTTTGTACCTCTTGGTATCGTTAGTTTTATACTTGTGCCTTGAAATATACCGACTACTACTCAGCCGCTGTGCCTTACTGATGTACCAACCCGCTGACGGTTTAACTGTTTCACTGGAGCTCATTTTGGCTCTTGAATGTGTGATCTACTGTTTTAGGAAAAAGAATGATCTTGCACTCACTTTTCTGACAAATTCTACTGAAAGTTTGCAACGTGTTTAATCTTATGTCAAGATTGATTGGAAGTGACTTCTTTTTAAATGGAATATTTTGTTCATATTCTACTGTGTGCATGGGGATACTTGAGTGATTATTGGTATTCATTTTTGTTTGGTAAACAAGATATTTTATACTATGCCTGAATGCTTATTTATTTAAAGATGAAGACATATCGAGGGTGAAAAGCAAAATCACCTTCTTATATTAAATAAATTTCATTCTGCTCCTGTCATCCGATGTGTGATCCATCTTTGTAGAAAACAAGATAATGAACACAGGAAGTCTCATTGATATAGCTTTATTCTCTTGTACATTATATATATATATATATGTATATATATATATATGTATATATATATGTATATGTATATATATATATATGTATATATATGTATATATATATATATATGTATATATGTATACATATATATATCATACTAAAATAAACACAAGTTAAAAAAATGAACAAAGAAACTGTACAAAAAATGTATATATACTACATCTTAATTACAGAACAGTCTACTGTCCAAAAAAGGCACTAAATTCTGAAATGGGCAATACAGTAATTTTGAACATAACTAGATTGGAGATTGATACAACAGCATTCAGTCCTCTTAGAGCTATATTGGGATGAAGTGGACTCGTAGACCCTGACGCACGAGAGGACGCCCCTTCAGAGTAAGGGCTCAGGTTTCACGTCAAAGATTCATCCGTCTCCACTTTTCTCTGGGAAAAGCACCGAAACCTTCTCGAGCACCTGAGGGGTTTCTTTCACCCCGTGAAACAATTCTGTCGAGCCTGAATGCTCACACCAAATACTGCTGAATTAAAAAAAACAAAAAATGTATACTTGCTAATTGGGCCGTGGCATCTCTCACCCACTGAGGCAATTCATTCAAAAGTGTCTCACAGTGAGAGGAGAACCTCTAAACGCACTGTTTAACACGCAGGACTGTTTGTATGGGGAGACAGCGTCACGCCAAACTCCATAGAAAAGATCAGAGGGTCATACAATCTTAAATAATGTGTGGGTGAGATCTAAAGGACTTTTATATTTTATTACAGCGTAATGAGAAGGAACCTCGATTAACCGCTACACCGCCCAACGGCATGCTGGGTACATCTCGCTCTCCCAATAAAAACAGACCGGATATTCTCGGGACATATTTAACAGTAATTTTCGTGGATATCGTTCATCCGATCTTCTTCCCACTTGGCGGGTGTATTGCTGAGGAGCCAAGGAAGCACAGTGTCGAGTGTGAAGTCGGTCCGATGAGCGGTCCTCCAGAAAGCTGCAAGCAACTAGTCCGTTTAGCGCGGGCACTGGTGACGAGAACTTCAATAGTACAGCAACGAGATGGAACTGCATTATATTTTCATACAAATCTAAAAGGAGTCGGTCTCTAGTCATAAATAATGTAAATGTAGTATTCATTGTGAATGTAACTATTTCTCTGAGCCATATGATGCGTTTTGTACTGTGCGACGTTAAAATCCGACATTTCACTATGGAGTTTGGTGTGGCCTGGTTTCAGGGATTGAACAACACACACTGGGCTTTGATAGAACATCACACGGTAATCTACTGAAATGGTTTTCACAGCAGCCCCGTCACAGCATACTGGACAGTTTCTATTTTTCAAGGAAGGGAAAGTCACACGTTGAGCTTCGTCAACAGCAGTTCTTACTCTAAATAAGGTGCATCATTTTTCATCTTTCACAAAAACAGCTTCCTACCTCCGACACAAACGGGGAGAGACTGTTGTTCAGTCAAATGATCATGGAGAAATTAAAACGCTCGATTAATTTAACAATAAAAGCATGTTTCATTTCAAAACATGTCATTTTTTTTGTACATTACCATTTAAAAAAAATGAGTATAAATACATATTGTTTTTATCTTTCAACCCTTTCTTTTTGAAACAGTTCCCAGTACCGAGTCACTGTATCCGAGCTTGGTACACACAGAAGCGGTATATTTAAATAGGGCTTTACTAGACTACAGACCAGGGAGCCGCTCTACAAGCACAATCCAGACGATCTGAAACACCGTGTCCATATTTGGCTATTTAAAACATGAGGCATTACATAACTGCTTTGTAGAATATTTTCCCAGTTCTCCCAAACCATCACTAAGGCCGGGGTTCCCTTTACAGCAATAGTTTGACATTTTGAGAAATACGCTTATTTGCCTTCTTGCTGAGAGTGAGATGAGAGATCGATACCTCTCATGCCTGAATGCTAAATACAGTTACAGAGAGGTCACAGTTAGCTTAGCATAGCATAGCAGGAGAAAGCGGCTCGCCTGGCTCTGTCCAAAAGTGATTTAATCTTTCAACTAGCGCCTCAAAAGCTCACTGATTAACACGTGATATCGTCTGTATAAGTATTAAAAAAAGGGCAAAGAAATTGTTTCAGCGCATAAGCTTTTGGAAAACCACAATTTCTCTTTTTTTAAACTTCATTATTTTGTATGGCTTTGAGTAGACGGGTTAATTAGTGAGCTCTAGAGATGCTAGCATGCAGATTTAATCAACCATTAGACAAAGTCAGGCTAACCGTAGTAGGCTAACCCGTAGTAGGCTAACCGTAGTAGGCTAAGCTAACTGTCTTCATATTAGCGTACAGACATAACAAGGATCTGTCCTCAAAGATTGTTTTGGAAACGTTAAATGTCTTTGATTCCCTTCAGAGCGGTGCTTTTACCTTTTGAGGCTATTTAGATGAAACAAAGTTGTGATATTCTAAAACATTTCCGGGATGGATTTAGTCGAATTTGATACCACAGTTATTAAAAAAAAAGAAAAAGTATTCTGAAAGCACATTCTTGAGGCTATTATAAAGAGGCATCGTCACAGAACAAATAGTAGATAGCTTCGGGGTATTTTGTCGTCATACGTCTGGCTGCTAATACCTGTACCGACGCGGGCCCGCTGTCGGGTCAGGCCCGCGTACGAGAGGACGACCTACGGACAGCAGTTAGACATCGCTTTGGACTCAGATCAGCTCAGCCTCCCAGCTCTTCGCTCCGAGCGTCTTCTCCTTTGGCATGGATGACGTTTAAAAACAAAGCACGAATCCCTTTATTAGATCGCTTAAGTTTGCTTGATTATCACATTGACCCTACATTTCATTCTCGTAGCCTCGAGTACTTAACGATAGAGTCACTGGGAAGCTAAATAGCAAGGCAGAATGATTGTATATCCGGACGCCGTCTGGGCTAAAAGCACACAGAGGGAATGCAGGTGAAAGAACTGAAACTACTGCTGCTGCTGTTGGATATAAACCTGAACATGGATTTAGACTTTTTTTTTTTAAACTATGCATACTAAAAAGTTTATTGTTGTTCCTTGTTCTCAGGGAGAGAAAGAAAAACTTGAAAACCTGCCGTGTACTGCAAAAAAGTAAAGGTGCAGTTGTTAAGGCCAGCCTCGAGGTTTAAGGCTACTTCTTTCTAGAGGTTTTCATCCAACAGCAGCTCGACTGAGGAGACGAGGAGCCGAGGAGCCGCTCCACCGAGGACTACAGAGGTGGGGTTTCTGTCTGCTGATGAGAGAAGGACAACTCAGCATCCATCCTTCACCGGACAATAGGAGGCTGCATGATCAAAGGGCGACTCTTGAGGGGTACGTAGGTAGAGTGTGACTGAGAACCATAAGAACCATATAGATGTGTGTGTGTGTGTGTGTGTGTGTGTGTGTGTGTGTGTGTGTGTGTGTGTGTGTGTGTGTGTGTGTGTGTGTGTGTGTGTGTGTGTATATATATATATATATATTATATATATATATTATATATATATATATATATATATATATATTATATATATATATTATATATATATATATATATATATATATATTATATATACAGTACACGTTATTATCTGAGGTTGACGCTGAGGTGAGAGAGACTGAGGGTCGGCTCAGACAACTAGGCTGGACGGGGAGAGAAGAGGTATCCTGTGAGGAGATAGTGTGTTCAGGGGGGAGGGGGTGAGTTCAGAGACACAAATCACAGACGAGGGCCACCATTTTTGGGGGGGTTAAAAGGCCTGGATTGCCCCCTTTTCTTCTTTCCGTGGAACGTTTTCATGGAGATCAGAGAACGTGTGGTGATCCGTTCCTGCCAGCTGTGTCAGTATATTGTGGGGGGGGATTACCTGTAGACTTTGGAGAGGAGAGGAGGAGGGAAGGCTGAGGGACAGATTCACATGGTTTACTAAGTAGCATTATTTCCATCTCTCTTTTTCTTTTTCACTCCTCCTTCTCCCCCCCTCTGGTCCCGTTCCCCCCGTGCAGTTCACTCGTCCTCCAGGGACTCGGTCTTGATGTCGTTGGGGACCCCTCCGGTTCTGGACAGAGCCAGGATGGTGTGGTTGACGGCAGCCATCTCCACGGCCAGAGAGATGGGGTCCTGGTGCTCGCTGTGCGCCGCGCTGTCGTCCTGAGACAGGGACAGGGGGGGCGGGGCGGGGGGGTATGGTCAGGAATCAGCATGTGAGCAGTAGAACCTACCCTACTCTGACTGAGCAGGCCTGTCAAGCTTTGGACTTCTGGGTGTTGAAGTGGTGTGTGTGAGGCTGTGCAAAGTAGTGGTAGTGTCTTTTCTCATCCTTTCCAAAAACACAAGAGCAAAAGTGTAGGAAAGTCATTAAACAGCTAGTGTGAGCTATCAGTGTTAGCTGCAGCAGTAGCCCGGTGTTAGGGCCGACTATAAAGCCCTGTGCTGCTCTTTATTGAATTGAGGAAAGATAACACTAAAAGAACCCCCGCTAAACCCAAAATAGTAAACTCAACGGTAAGTGCTCATGCTAAATGTTAGCAGTGAAAACACAGACGTGTACATCAGCTAAGCAGCCAAACAAGGCTGCGTTACAGAAGAACTGTCTGCTCTTCTTCATCATACTCATAGTGCATATTAACTCCTTATGAAATTGAGTCAGCTGGTAACATTGTGAAGACGCCGTCTTCAACCAACTCGTGTTAGCTTTTATACTCGGCCGGTGACAGTTCCCGGCTACTAATGTGTACCGCTGTCTGAAATCAATAACAAAGAATTCTAATTGGTAACTGTGATCATTGTAAAGCCCAACATGTGCTGAGCGACAGAAGAGAAGGCTTGACAGGTGTAGCAACAGTGAGAAATGGGGGCGAGGCTTAGCACATGATCAACAGTTAGCTTAGCTTAGCATAGAAACTGAAAGCAAGAGAAAACAGATAGCCTTGCTTTATCCAAAAGTTGAAATATCTTTCAACTAGCACCTCAAAGGATCACTAATCAACACGTTATATGTCCTGAAAAGGATTTTTAAAAAGCCACAGGAAGTCTCTTTAAACCTTCTTTAAAACTACGTCTTTTTTAAACTTCATATAAATACTAAATATAAAGGGTTAATTAGTGAGCTTTAGAGGTGCTAACAGGCAGATGTTTTCAAAAAGTCAAAATAAAAAAGTCAGTCTGGCTCTAGCTTCATATAACATGACATCAGGACGATCTCTGCTAAAGATGGCAGTGGAAAAAAACCTTTAAATGTCTTTGATTCCCTTTGAGGCTGAATAGATAAAGATGTAATGAAAAGTGCTCTGCGACTGTAGAGATAAAGGAAAACATGTTGATGTTGTGATGTTGGATATGCTAACTCAGCACATATTAGTCTGTACATTTGGAGGATAATATACTATGATCATACAAGGAGCTGCGAACCAAAAACATGAAGTCAACAATCACAGTAATCATGAAAAGCTAATTATTTACGGTCAACTGAGGGTGAGCGATGGCATCAAATCAACGTTAACGTGACATGCTGCCTGATTACTGCATTCTGACGGCTACTTGTAATCAGAGTAGACCTGTGAAGAGCGCTTCACCTCTGTGTGAGTGCATTGGGAGTTTCCTTTGCCCTCTCTTTGGACTGTGCATCCTGCAACCACAGGCACCACCATATGCAGCAACAGAATCACTAAAATCTAACCCAGGTCAAGGAGAACCAGATCCTGCTAATAATCCACATGCAGCATTGTGGGCAATGCATTGCGGTGTTTCTGTGCGGGTGTACCCGCGTTGTGGGCAACACGTTGCGGCATTTCTGTGCGGGTGTACCTGTGTTGGCGAGGTGGGCTCCAGTCGGTAAAGGCCAAAAGGTCGACTGAGAGGTCTCTTGTCAAAATAGGGCAGGTCACATGCCTGCAGGAAATAAAGGGTCACCATTTAGCCAAGTAGAATAAAAATAAAATAAAAATGGAGAAATGAAAACTATTCTGAACGCTCTTCTTCACACTTCCCTGCTTCACAGATTAAATGCGGCCTCTGTTCATTACTCATTAGCTTGAGCGGTCAACTTTAACTTTAGCTGGTTTTACTTTCAGCAGCCGGGACTTCACAGGAGGGTTAGCGTGTTGTGCAATCTAGAGTAAAGCTACAGGGCTTCAGTTGTAGCTTTCTACAATGATACGGAGCGCTGCTGCTTTCCATCGCTCCCGCTTAGTTTCCACTGGTGGCAGGAAAAAGCAGGAGAGAGCGGCCGTTTGTTAATTAATGTGCCTCGAGCAACAGTTTTGGAGGACATTTATATTCAACAGCAGTTGAAGTGTTTTTGTAATATCTCTCGGTGTGTGTATTTGTGAAGAGTGATGTGCCAGCGAACACCATAAGCTGCTGATCTCACTCATTAACGTCAACCAAAGAGAGGGGAGCTAATCAGTGAACTCAGCTGATGTAAACATTTAAATTGAATGATCCGTTTGACTAATGACTGGAATACTGAGTGAAAACAGAGTGACCCTAGGATGTGGAGGGATGGATGTGAGGCTGGTCCATAAAAACAAAAAGAAATATAAACCAAAATGAAGACGCTGAGGCTGTAACAGACGGAGAAGAGATATCTGGTTCACAGTGCTGTCTGGTTTGATGGGTCCCAATCGCTCCCTACCTGCTCTGAGAAGTCGTTCCCATCGATGTCGTCGCTGTTGGAGTGTCCCCCTGGACTCTGGACGTCTATCCCATGACTCTCCAGGATTGTGGCTTCTTGGAGGAAGAGGATGGATTATTAGATTTACGATGGGTCACTGATAATGTCCCTCATTTCATACTAATGGGCAGCGACTCCCCAGCAGAGGTGCATGCAAAGATTGTGGAGTAGCTGAACTTATCTGAAAAAATAGGAACTACAATTTGATTTAAAAAAGTTTTTTTTAACCTCAGTGGCACTTTGTTAAATGTATTGCATATTGCAAATTTGAATTATCACCGCCGACAGTGAACATTGATACCAGGTGATCTAACAGGTGGAGCTACTAAAGTGCTCACTGAGTGTATGTTGACATACTGAGTCAGCTGTAACTATTGAACACTGGGATCAGCATGTTGCAATTGAGAGCTAATTGAAAACTAGTTTTAATAGATAGTTCAACAGTAATAAATAGTTAGCTAACAGTAATGGATAAACAGTTCAAATAGTTAAAAGTAATGGATAAATGGTTGAAAAGTCTAAATTCTGCTACTCTGAACATTTTGTAGGAGTATGACCTGCAAACTTGTCCACACCAACCTAAACATTAACATTTAAACTGTGACATTTTACGATTATCCACTTTTATACAGTTAACAGTGATAAACAAGCCATTTGCAGCTCGTCTGACAGGACTGTGGAGGACAGGAGCCCTGCTGTAGAGGGATGTAAATTAGCACATTAGCACAGGCTTTACTTGCGTCCTCTAGTCCCTCGGCTTGCCGGTTAAAGGACGTTCTATTTTACAAACCTCATTGCCAACTAGGTTAATGCAGGCGGCAAGAGGATTTTTTTTGGTTCACAGCAGTCATTAAACATATTAGGTGACCAATTAACAATCATCGAGCTAATTATAGTGATGGATCTAATTAATAATGAGCCATTCAATGCATACATTTTTTAAATAATTGCTGTTATTAAATATGAAATAGTGGCTGAACACAAAGGGATGTAATCTGCTGCATTCAAAAGTCTTAATTGACAGTGTGGTCCCTCCCTAAAGCCACATTACCAATGTTTGCGCGTCTCTTGATCTCTTTGCGACGGTTGGCGAACCAGTTGTAAACTTTCAGGGAGGTCACCCTCTCCAGATCAGACAGCTTCTTCCCTGAAACAGATCACATGACACTCCGGTCACTCAGTGCACCTTGGATCGCTTCCTCACCATTCACAATAATGCTTTTTTTCAGTCATTTCTTTTTGTTCCAGTCTGTTCCAACCCTGTTTTTTTTTTTTAATCCATCAGCTCCCTCAACGATGCATGGCTGACTGGCTGTGTAGATAGGGAACATCTCCCCGGTAACGTTCAGAATATTTACATCATATACAGGAATATTAGTCACCAGCAAATGAAGCCATTATCAATCACACCCGTCAAAACGTTTGCATTAATTGTTCTGTGGATCCCTGGTTTCTGGGGTTTACCTGGCTTCTGAATGACAGCATTGCAGGCGTTTGCTATCTCCTCCCGTTTGGCCTCGTCTGGGTACTGGTTGTCGTTGAAGTAGCTAAAAATAGAAGAGTCGCAGTGATTAAATTAATTTCACTGCACAAGGACGACGTGGACAAACTGGGGTTGCGTGTGCGGTCCCGGCCGGGCTCATTGTTCTCACAGAGGATAGCAATGTTTCCTCAACTCCATGTGGAAATAAGCGAGGAGTTATGAAACAAACTTCCATTCATCATCTTTAATCCACTGCTCTTCCCCCCCTCACCTCTCCATCACTGCCAGGCACTCTTTTCTCCAAGTGAAGCGACTTCCCCGACGCAGCCGGAAGGTCCCGGGTGCGGTGGTGATGGGGGGCGGGGTTTGCCTCCACTCCATTTCCTCCAGAGGTAACGGAGCTGGCCGCATGTTTAGAGTGGCACCTGGAAGCAGCAGGAAGTTACACATGGAGAGGGTACAGGAAGAGTCATCATACATGACACACACACACTGTCTGCGGGTGAGTTTGTGGCTCGGAAGCTGTGAACATTACAAAGCACCGATAGTGCCGGTTAAAGTCTAAAAACACAATGTAATCATAACGCGTGTAGCGGCAGCCAACAGCCAGAGAGCCCAGAATGCACGGCGCCTTCTGCACATCTCATAACACATTGTGATTATAAACCCGACTGAATAGCGCTGACAAAGACTCGTCTGAAATCACGACCGCAGCAGAAAAGAAAAGCACACAAAAGATTTGATTTGCACTAAAAAAAGAAAACCTCATTAAACAAGCCCCGTAACAGCTTAGATATACATCGCGGGCTCGGTATCAGAACCTCATTGTGAGCACGGCCTAACTGGGTCGCCCAGCAACAGTGCGGGTTATCGAGAGCTGCGTGAGCGGGGCGTCGCTGCTCCTCTGCAGCAGCGATGGAGGCCCATCTCCGTCTGGACAGAAATAGCATCGAGCCGCTTGCGCTGCCGTCGGTGTTGGCAGGGCTCCACCGAGGAACATGCCGCAGAGGACGAGGCGTGGGGGGGGGGGGTGTCTGGCTGTAGGTCGACACGGCACGCGCATATGTGCACAGGGGGGAACCGAAGCCAGCGTGAGGCCTGCAGTTTTTCTGTGCTGTTTACCAATTGCAGTGAAGTGTGGATTTCAAAGTTGTGTGAGTCGACGCTCATCTGTTGACGTCTCGTCTCCACAAAAACAAAACTACCATAACAGCCACCTGATGGAGACAAGTTCACTTTGGTGCTTCTATGCGTTTCTCAACAAAACATTTGAGGAAATCTTGTCGGACCAAATTAATGGAGCAAGATGGACAAATAATAGAGGATAAAACAACACAACAGAACAGTAAGGAAAGAAAAAGAGCTTCCTGTTTCAGCTCTTGTAGGTCCAGTCTGTCCCTGAACTTTCTTCAAGAACTTCATCATTTTGCTCGATTTCGCCGTCGCCATCTTGTTGATTTTTTAGCATCTGATAAATGGAAGTTAGCATATTTGGAATGCGAAGAAGTGACATAGAGACTCTGTACACGTCTCTGGTAGCGGTAGGGACCTGTCAATCACTGTGTAGCCCCGCCCCTAAATCATACCCTGCTTTATGGTCTGTTTGACTCTAAATGGACCATAATTTACTAAATGAACATCATGCTGTTTTGAAGAAGACTTGAAACTAGAGATTGAGACCATAAACTCATGTTTACAATGTTTACTGAGGTAATAAATCAAGAGAGAAGTAGAGTCATTTTCTCATAGACTTTTATACAATCAGAAGAGTCGCCCCCTGATGGTCAGGAGAGAGAATGCAGCTTTAAGACACTTCAGCATTGTCTTCACTTTTCAGACCCGGAGGTTGCCGCCTGCTAGGAACGTGAAACTTAATGTTACTTGATGTTATTTCTGTGATTCCATGAAAGGATCCGGAGGTGCACAATTGTAAGAACTTCTCTTCTTTCCTTTTAACTAAAAGTCATCTTGAACCCCTGAAGGCTTTTCCCAATGTTTGCAAAAGAATACTTCCCTGTTTTATGCAATAACATAATTACACAACAAGAACGCCTTTCATGTCCGTCCGTGTGATTTTGATACCCCGTCACAGGATGTACATCTTGTACTATCTCATAGACTTCTATACAATCGGACTTCTTTTTACAACCAGAGGAGTCGCCCCCTGCTGGTCAGTAGAGACACTTGTTAAGTATTACGACAGTTCCGCATCGGCTTCACTCGTCAGAACCGGAGGTTGTCGCTTGGGTGCGACTCAGCCTAAAGGCTAACACTAAGTTCAAATTCAGCTCCTACAAACTGCTGCTGTTACAACCTCATCTTCCTTCGTCTCCACCGGCCTCTGATTCACATCCCACTTCAACAAGCTTCCACTGACATATAAGGAGGCCGAGGCATCATATACTGTACATCACATCTCATCTCTGCAGCACATAGAGCACAAGACGCCGTCTACTTCTACTTATCTCATTAGGAAAGTGCTGGCAGCAGCGTGTTTTCCTACTGTGCTTCCCTCTCTGCAATCCCCCCCCTACTGTGATTAGTGAGCCACGCTCCTCTGCTATCTTAACATCCAACTTTAAAACTCTCCAACTTCAGCTTTAAAGTGTTGATTTGTATTACGGCCTTGATGAGTGCAGTGCATGCCTCTTCACAGCCCTTCAACGAGCTGCCCGACTGGGCCGTACCTGGTGTGGTCTTCTCCAGCGTGTACCAGCGGTAGAAGGCCCTCTTCTTCTGCTCGCTCAGGTCGGAGCCGTGCTGCAGCAGCCAATGGGAGATCCTGCTCTGGCTGATGCCTGCAGAGACAGCCAATCACAACAACTAGATTTCAGGACGACCCTTGGAAGAATTCAAGACAGACAGACTAGAGGGGGGGTTCTCTCTATTTAGGTCATGAATGTATTTCTTCTCCCGTCGCTTGTCTCTCACACAGGTCATAGCCACTAATACTGCTGGACACTTTGCAAAGACAGGTTTGCAAAGATGGATACCAATATTTTTGTATTTATTTCACAGGACCTACTTTCATTATAAAATGAATGAATTTCAATCTTTGCATTGTGAAATAGTCAGTGAACAAACTAGGAAACAGTCATGTAAAATATAATTGGGCATAATAAGCCTCATATCTTGATAAATTCAAACATGAAGACAATATTTATGGACTCCTTATCACACAGATTTACATGGCGCTAGTCCTCATTGACGTTTTGGCATCAGAAAAAGGTAACAGATTGCAACCATGGCTCATTATAACTGCCATATCTGCATTCTGTTTATGTAAAAGCATAGCAATCAATCAAATGCTGTGTTTTTAGCTGGAAGTATTGGAACATCCATGTGTATATACGCTGGGTGACTGCCTGGGGACACTAAAACCACACACTTTTGCACTTCTTTTGATGTGTCAGTAATGTAATCTATGACATGTGCCTTTCAATCACTATACCTCTTGTACACTGCTCTGTCTGTGCCCTTACCAATCGTCATGGCTCTACAACTTATACGTCTGAAGATATTTAACCCAAAAAATGGCTTCCTGCCTGGTTTGTTAGGGGACAAAAATGATAACATTCCCGATAAATCCGCAATCCTAAAAATTTTGTATATTTATGAGGTCTGATCAAATTCTAAAATGTTAACAAAAACCTCTGATTTGACACACAAAGACCCAGCTGTAACATCATGAAACCCTGCTAGTGCGTCCATGTGTTGAACTGAGATTTACGGTAAGCTCCTGAACCGTAAGTGCACATATTATTAGCTGACGACATTTTCTAACTTTCTATAAAAGAAGCCGCCCCACCTCATCTTCTTTGTATTCTTTGTATTGCAGGGTGTCAGAGTGTGTCGGTGGCGCTACTAACCGGTAACTTGTGCCACCACGGCCTGAGAGATCCTCCTGTTCCCCAGGAACGCCTTGATCTCCTCTTTCACCAAGCTGCTGTCCCTCCTGCAGACACACAAACAGCACTTAGCACAGCGTCGGCAGCCACATCTGAAGAGCCGGGCTGGGACTATGCATAGGGAGACATCCATCCAACAGCACGTGAAAGCACATTCAGTAAGGTGAGGCGACACTTAACCGACAGACTGACATCTAAAAGATGGGTAGTGCACATTCAATGTCCCAACGGCTTCTTTATGGCCAGAAAAACACCTTTTATTTTCTCACTATTAACATGCATTTACATCAACATTACATCATTTGCTGCCGTGCCCCTTCACAAAGTCATAATAATCAAATCTCACCATATTTGTGACCAAATGTATCGATATTGATACGATATTATAGGGTTGATTGTTAGGGATGCGCTGATACTGACTCAAATATCTGGACTGGGTATAGTGACAATGGGGCTGATCTATTCAATTCAGTTCTATGTTTAAATACATTATATACTAGAATTTTAGTTATACATTTGAATTGTGATTACTGTTAATCTTGAAGATTATTCACCACGTTGCTGGAGTACAAAGTATTATTTTGATAAATAATAATTCAGTGAATGTATAACTATGTATTTATTTGTGTCATTGTGTTGTAAAAGGTTATGAAAGGAATGCTTGAATCCAGCCTGATGTTGCCTTCCCCGTCTCTCCCACACAGTGAGGATACAGCTTATTGATTAAACACTGGGATCAGGTTCGGTACTCAGATGGGTGTATCCCTAGTTAGTGCTTTCACTAAATAGTTACACAAGGAGAGTTTTTGATGGGAAATGACAGCACTTATTATTACCATATTACCATATTACGTAATCCAAAATCCAGGGCTGTCCTCGACCAAAGACATTCTTAGTTGACTAGCACTCATTTTGGCAACTAACTGATGAGCTGATTAATCAGCATATCTGTAAAACTCTTCACAAAGTATCACACAAAAGCACCACTTTAAATGTTTACCAGAGAATAAGTCATCCAGCATGAAAGAGAACAACAAAACTCCTGCACTGAAGAAATCTTAGTGGACTAAGAACAAACCCAACAATAGAGGGGACGGTCCTACCAAACAGTCCAGTCTCCCACCACAATATGGATATGCTACACTTCTATTACCAGCACTAGTTTGGTATATTGTACAATAACTGAGTCACATGTCAGATAATCTGGGTTTTTTTGTATTCTACCTATTCATAGGAAAACTACAAAAACCAACGAGTCCATGATCATAACCTACGGTGCATTTAGACAGCATCATCCGTCTCTTGGTCTTTTCTTTTATGTCTTCATCACATAATCAACGCAGCATACAGAGGGAAACAAAAGGGATGAACTTTCGTTCAAATTGTACTTGGCGGACACGTTCCCACCGCCTTAGTCCTCGGATGGTGAAACAGAAACATGCAGCGACTTGCAGGAATGGAGGGTGGTGAGTGAACATGTGCAGTCACACGGTGTACCCACCCTGCTTCCTGGCTGGGAGCCCGATCCCCTCCCTGATGCATACACAGGGACACGCGCACAGCCGCACACCCACGAGCACAGGGCTGCCTCGGCTTAATGCCTCATCCTGGTGCACACTGAACACCTGTCACATGGGTAGAACCGCGTTTATCCATACCAACAGTGCTGCACACTTTTACCGGAAGGCATCTCCAGTGCCCCCCCCCCCCCCCCCCCCCCAACTTTTAACAGCACTGGAGCTCAAACCCTACCATCACAGCATTCTTTGGACCTGTCGGTATCCCAGATTCACACGGTCGAAAATGGAGAGGGCCCGAGTGCTCCGCTGGTGTATTTCTGAAATGAGAATGCGTCACGACTCCTTGACATCCTGCATCAATATCCTCCACACCAGCCTCTTGCGGCGCAGCTAAAATTAGAGCTCCAAAAACGCTGCTTGTATCGACACCCGCTGAATCAATGGAGCACAAGCTGCTGTACGAGACTGAGGAGGAGTGGGAAGTGAAGGAGGGAGGGTGTTGTGTGTGTTGTTGGAGGCCAACTCAAAAGGCCAAACCCCTGCAGAGACACCTAAAAGATAGCCAAAATCAGAAGGGCACCGTGGGACGGTTGACCCAAACCGCGTGTCCCGCCCCTGCAGCCACACCGCCCTGCAGGCGGAGCGGACGAGGGCGAGGGCTTTTTGACCGCCACTTCACTTCAAACATGTGGTTTGATGCAGACCAGGACCGCTAGCGCAGCGATGAGGACAGAGGCTGAGCTCTGAATGTCTATTCTTATTCCCACTGTTCAGACGGGGCAGCTGGGAGGCAGCAGGAGGGCTGAGCGGAAGAGAGAGTGATAGATTATCATCACTGACACGGTCACAATAATGGGTGTAAAAGAACATGTGATACCCAACTCATTTTTTCTTCAATTTAGAAACCATAGTCTGAATATAACAAGTGGACGTAGTCACTGTGACGTAATCCCTCAGTTGGTGGACTACGGTTCTGAAGCCTCGAGATGGCGTTATGGCCATCACATCTTAGTTTTTGGCCATTGCCATCTTTGGTTTTTGGGTTTGCACCATTTTGGTTTTTGGCTGTCCCCCTCTTGGTTTTTTTCCAACCATAAGTGACACAAACGGTGGAGCGGAGTCCAACCGAACACATTTTAAGGCAACCAAAATGGTACAATCATCTCTCACTGCCTAAAAACACACTGTGAAAGGGTTAAACTTCTAAGACGAAAACATGGACAACTCTCAGACTGGACAACGCTGTGTTAGCAACCTGTCGATCACTGTGTAGCCCCGCCCTAAAGCATACTCTGCTTTATGGTCTGTTTGACTCTAAATGGACCATAATTTACTAAATGAACATCAGGCTGTATTGAAGAAGACTTGAAACTAGAGATTGAGACCATAAACTCATGTTTACAATGTTTACTGAGGGAATAAATCAAGAGAGAAGTAGAGTCATTTTAGACTAGACTTCTATACAATCAGAGGAGTCGCCCCCTGATGGACACTAGAGAGAATACATGTTGAAGTCACTTCAGCATTGTCTTCACTTTTCAGACCCGGTTGCCACCTGCTAGGAACGTGAAACCTAATGTTACTTGATGTTATTTCTGTGATTCCATGAAAGGATCCGGAGGTGCACGATTGTAAAAACTTCTCTTCTTTCCTTCTAACTAAAAGTCATCTTGAACCCCTGAAGGCTTTTCCATGTTTTATGCAATAACATAATTACACATGATCTCAACGTCTTTCATGCCCGTCTGTTATTTTGATACCCCGTCACAGGATGCACATCTGTATAAAGCACACGCTGTACAAGACAAATGTAGTACTCCTCAGGACTGCCATGTGATCCAGCACTCTTGAAAGAAAATGTCTGTGCAGACACTTCACCTTTTCGGTTTCTTCTGTATTTGTTGGCACTATTAGTTGCCATGTGCAATTCCCCACTGGTTCATAAACACAAACGTGAACAGCAGTGAATGCTCCATTCTGCTTCTGTTGTGGTGCTTACTGCAGGCGCTCAGCAGATCTAGAAGGTCTCGCTGTAGCTCCACGCTCCTCAGTAATGTAGCTGAACCACCAGGGCTACATGGAGCCCCCAACAACTGGGACTGCTCAGCTTTGGTCATCTAGCAAAGACACTACCAGTGCACACCTTCTCCCACATCGCTTGTTATCTACGGTACAACCACTGCAGCACACCAGGTAACCTCTCTGCCCCATGTTCCAGCTGCATTTGCATCAGAGCCAAACTAATTTAATGACGGCTTGGAACGCATCAATTATCAGGTCTTTTCATTACACGACCTCGCTCGCATAATCACAGACTGGATAAAAAGCTGAAACGTCTACTCCCAATAATGAAAACTAATGTAACCTCAAAAACAGACAAATGCACTTACTCTACCTCCATAGATAGCTACTCTGTTCTGAGTCTTTTTTTACTCAGTAGCTCCAGCACAGCTACAAAACGTCAAGAATAAACTGTGAACCTCAGCGTTAATTAATGCCGAAGCAAACAGAAAGAAAAAAAAAAAAAGACATTTTAACATAAAAAAAGAATTCCACTAAAAATGGCAAACTCCACCTGCTGATGAAGATCATGGGATCTGATCAAAAGCTCAGGAACTACATTAAATTTGTGGTGAGATTCTTCTCTCAACTTCTGTTTCCAAAGTCAAGAATGAACTCTGAGCCTCAGACTTTTTTTTAAAAACATGTACGATACCATAAACGTATTTGTCCCCATGGGGAGCTTTGTCTTGAACTGAACACTGCACACATGACAGGACGTATAGCTGCCTCCATAGCAGCAATAACAAAGAAACTCATGCAATAAGCCCAACACACACAGTCCTACAGCAGCTGCACACAATGGAGCTTCAGTGCTGTGTAGTTAACCCTAACATAAACTGTGCTTTCTTGCCTTATCGTTACAAGTATCACCGCCAATAAAGACGATCGCACCGACTCCAACCAAGTGGCCACCGTAAAAAAAAAAGTTTTTTAAATCAATGCGAAAAGAAGGATAATACTCATTAATGTTGCACCTTTAGTGCTTTCTTGTGTGCTTTAAATACAAGAACATTTTGTGAAATGTGTTATTCATTTTATGCTGTTCATTTCATAAGAAGTGTACTGAGATCTTTTTTTTTTTTTTTTTTTTTTTTTTTTT
>NW_027176855.1:0-21961 GCF_023349555.1 Cebidichthys violaceus
TCTCCCAGCAAAGGCCTTCATAAAGTCTAAAGTGCGTCCTGTAGCCGACCCCTACGTCTGTCAAATAAAATATAATCAACAACGTGCATTTCCATACCGTTGCAGCAATGTGGGATACTTTTAACATACAGACACATTGAACTTGTATGGCACTCGTATGGTAAACACTAAACAATCTTTCAACAGTCACAGTCTGCAGCCAGAAAGTAGGAGGTCAGTTGCTCACCATGCGGTCATCGCTCTCATATCTCTGTTGTGCTGTTCTCTCGACAAACTGTCTCTTCGCCGTTAACAATTGATTTGACTCAACTGAGTTAAGCTATTGCTGTATCAACTGGATTGGCTGTGTCCCCGGTCTATAGCGCTTTGCACCTGGAGAAAGGGTTAGAAATCGCATACGAACGTAATGCGTAGTACACACTCAATAAGTATGTACTGAATACTAAATTCATAAATAAATGCCATTAACAGCAGACTACTAACACTGAAGCATACTCAAGCAGAACGTCTTCTCTGCATCACTCGACAGCATTGATCACGATGTTACCGGTCCGAGCTACCGTTGAATACAAATGTGAACCAACGTAACCTCTGCCAGTGAATGTAATAATTAACAGTATTGTTTGAAGGCAAATTAATGTAATTTGATATTTCAGTAATGTTTTTTACAGTACAGTACGTTTTTTTTCTCTTAACTGTATCTTAATGTTGCTCGCTATCATTCGTAATTATTTTATCCAACGTGTAATTATTTAAACTGTCTTCCCTACAGTCAGCCATTGGACAGTCTTAAGAGACGCAATGCAATTTGGGCCAGTTGAGTATGTCCAGTAAGCTCACTTTGCATACTCATACATATATAGATGTAGTATACAGGCAATTCTCACAAACACAAATTCCACCTACTATGCAGTCGTATGAATAGCATGTTTCGAATGCGATTTCAAACAGAGCCGTGCTCTTTGAGTTTATGTTGTGGATGACTCAAGATCATTTTATGCCAAACATGTATTTGTGTGTATGTGTTGCACACTTGTTTGCACTTATTGAAGAAAAAAAAAAAGTTTTTAAAAATAATATCTTTAAAACTTAATCCATCTTGCCACCCCTCCATTTTCAGTTCACTCAGTTAAAGATGGAACTAAAAAGTAGAAAATTGTTAAAGGTCTCACTCTTAGATTTGATAAGCTTGTCCGCCGTGCTTCCTCTGTCCTCAGGCCGCTCTGCCCTCAGTCCCACCAGACACCAAGCTGTCCAAGCTGGATGTTCTGGTTCTGGCCACTAACTACATAGCTCACCTGACAGAGACGCTGGACCAGGGAGCGACGCCGGCCGAGCACACCCTGCCCTCCAGGCCGGGCGGATACCTGCATCCTGTTAAGGTGAGGACAGGAAACAACAACGCACTGCTTGTCATGCTGAGTGCATTACACTAACTGTCAGACATACACAGGACATGACCCGCTGGAGATGATTATCACCCTATGTGACCGTTAGGTGAGACAGGCCAAGGGCCTGATCTCACTTTGGGGGCCCCAACCAGAAAGATTGGTTAAAGATTGAAGCAAAGACATTGAAAGTTGTAATATTATATGCCTACTGAAAAAACTAAGCTAACCAGCAATTTCCAGCTGAGCTGAGGTATTGTCTGTACAGTCTGGAGTTCGAGAACATTGAGCTGCTGTCTTCTCCCCTGACGGTTCCTTAACTCGGTTTATTTTGTGTTCCCAGCTTCGATGCTTTTGTCTGGCTTGCAGTCTATGCTTATTAAACTAAGAAGCTTCCTTTGGTTTGTGTCCATTTGTTTTTAGTGTTAGGTCAGGGTCAAGGGTTAAAGTTCCTCTTCTTCTTATTTTTACCGCCACCTTCTGGATTGTAGGGGGTTTGAAGTCCACGACATGACGTCACACTAATGGGCCATTTAAGTGACACTCCCACGGCGCCGCTCAACCCCGCCCTGAGCGCTGCAACACCCGATTTGGTGTGAATGTATAATATGTGGACATAGTCTCCATGACGCCGCACATTTCTGAAGTGCAATTGTGAAGTTCAAAGTGGTTGGTTACCGCTGTCACCATCTTGGCAGTGACAAACTCTCGGCTAATCCAAAAATGGGCAAAGAGGTGGATCGTGTGTGGAGCTGAGGGGCCACCGGGTGACACAGCCTGTCACTCAAAGCGGCCACACCCTCTATTATATATAACTTTAAGCCTTAATGTGATTCAAGTTCTCTAAAAATTCACCCCCTGTTATCATGAATGGGGGAACTAGACACCAAAACCGTTTTTGTACCAGCTTTTGTAAACATAGTTATTTCCACTGTAACGTTGTGCATTTTAATATGGGTGTTTATGGGGAGTGGCTCGAGTGTGGAGCTGCTGAAGAACTGCAGTTTTCGGCAGTTCCGCATCGGCTTAATTTCTCGGTCTTGACTGGTTTGCAGGTTCACCACATATCGCGGTGCTAATCATGTTAGCATGAGGAGCTAACCCAGTGTGCTGTCTCTCTCCTCAGAAGTGGCCCATGCGTTCCCTGCTCTACTGCGGCAGCGTGGGAGAGCTGCTGTCAGGAGTCCAAGCCAATCAGATGCCTCCACCTGGACGGGGGGTGACACACCCGCTGACCCCCACCTTGGAAGCAGAAAAAGAGTGATAGCGCGGGACATAACTTTCCCTCTTGTTAGCTAGCCACGTAGCTGCCATGGACAGCCAAAGAAGAATATTCATCTGGAGACAGTGATCGGTTACAAGAAGAAGCTGTTTTCAAAGTGACGGCTTGGTTACATAGTTGCCGAAGTTTAATTTCAGCAAAGCAGAAATTTTAGCCCACCAAAAGTAAAAAGTGAGGCGAAAACTTTAATATTTTGGATAGAGATAAAAATAATAAAGTTGCAGTTTTTGGTTTATCTAACAATGAAGGAGAGGGCTTAAATCAACATGCAGCTACAAAGACAGCGGCCATTTTGATCTCTGGCTGTCAATACGTTTATTTTATCTTTACATATCATAATAAAAACAGCTTCTTTGGTTACTGTGACTAGTTTGTTGTGTGTATCCGCAAAGGCCTTGAAAGTTGTTTTTTCCACCAGAATCACGTGTACACACACACACACACACACACACACACACACACACACACAGGTACACGTGTTAATGCACAAAGCACAGAGAGGTTTAGATTCACTCTTGTTGATAATATTCATTATTAATTAATCATTATCTGAGCTTCAGACAGATAGACGGATTTAATAAGAGGAAATGAAAAAGCTGCTTCTCTTGACTAACAACGCCACAAATCACCACGCGGAGGAGCAGCGTGTATCCTATTATCTTGATTTAGAGGTTGTACAGTGTTTCATTTTTTTCAGATATTACTTTTGCTGTCAGGAAGAGTTCGGTCAGTTAAGGAGATATAAAATGTATTTTTGTGAGGGTTTAGGCTTTTTTTATTTAGATGTTTGCGGTACCTCGTGAAGTCTGTGTGTGTGTGTCTGTGTGTGTGTGTGTGTGTGTGTGTGTGTGTGTGTGTGTGTGTGTGTGTGTGTGTGTGTGTGTGTGTGTGTGTGGGAGTGAAAGGATGGATAGACAGATGGGCAGTGAGGGAGGGATTGTTGTGGGAACACAGCTGCTGTCTGATCACTTCATATCTCTGCAGTAATGACCACTTAGTTCTCATTACAACCCTGCCACAGAATGTAACCTTCTACTTTTGAGTAAAACACCATCTACAATAACAGCTTGTGTGCATTTGTTATTTCTTACAAAGTGACAAACGCAGTGCGTTAAACCGCAGTGGGCAGTGTGAAAACATAGTTATAAATTAAAATGAACATCAGAAATGCCACAGAGCCCAGATCGTTTTAGATCAAAGCTTTGTGGACTGATAAATAATAAAAAGCCTATATATAAAAAGCCTATATTCTGGTTTGTTAAGTAGTTGCGAAACCATCATTTATTTTTTTCTTTGAAGAACCTCCTCTAGTTTTTCTTGTTTTCTTTGGCTGCATGCACCTGGCACTACGTATTTACTTATCATAAAATAACCCAGTACACATGAAACCCACCAGCCACCATGTATCTCAGTATACTGTAGTGTAGTGTATCGTAGTATATGTAAAAAGTAAAGAAAGATAAAGGAAATAAATTTATCCAACTGAAATCATTTAAAAAGCTATATAGTAGCACAGTTTAGCTGGACACCTAGTGATAACATCCAGGAAAAGCTTCTGGTTCTTCACAGTACTTGTAGTTTCTGTATTTCAACCTATAATTTACTAAGTATCTTAATTTTTTTGCTGTATGATTACACAGTAATTGCAGAAATGAGAGCTCAGAACTGAAATCCAGTCCAATAACTCATGTAGATATGTTTGTAGCGTTGATAGAAGAGACCAGACCGACTGAAGTCCTCTCCTCCTTGAACAAGATGGGCTCAGCTCCACAAGCAACAGCCCAGCGTTCAAGGCTAGCTCTATAAATCTGTCCAGAGGGGGCCGTGTGCAGCGATGACTAATTTGGAGCTGCTGGATTCTGAATACTAAGGCAGAGGTTAGAGAAGGACAGTTTGGTAAAGCAACTCTGCAACAGAGACAGACAGACATAAGCATAGGAAATATGTATAAAATGAAAACATGAAGCCACAATGGCACTGGTAGTACACCCCCAACTCAATCACAGTCAATCGATCACAAACACCTCAATCATTTCAACTGCTTTCAGCACTTCAACTTCTCTTAAATTGACACTTCAGCTTCAATGCTTTCACTTACGTTTTTGCAGCACTTACACTCTTAATGTTGCTTACAGTGCTTACACTTCATCTGAAACATCTTCCTTCTCTTTATCCATTGAAGTGGCACACATATATTGTAGGACACCTCAAGCTCAATTAATCACCTTTATCGCAACAATCCAACTTCTTTCAGCACTTTCACTTCTGCAGACCCTTCAGCTTCACTCAGCACCTCCACTAAACTGAAGTTTAAGATTAGTTCAGCATCTCCACTAAACTGAAGTTTAAGATTAGTTCAGCACCTCCACTAAACTGAAGTTTAAGATTAGTTCAGCACCTCCACTAAACTGAAGTTTAAGATTAGTTCAGCACCTACACTAAACTGAAGCTCCAGATTATTTCAGCACCTCCACTAAACTGCCACTTCAGCGTCCTTCATTACAACTCAGAACGGACTCCTCAAACCCTTACAGGTCTTCACTTAAAAAAAAAATTAAAATAAAACCAAAATGCAGCTTTTCTAACTCCCACAATATCCCCTGTTCATCCACAATGTTACTCCATGTACTCCACTTAAACAATTCCAGCTCTAATCATCAATGAACTTCAACTCCTTTCAGTGCTTTTGCTTCAACTTCACTCAGTGCTGTTGCTTTAATTGACACTTTCAGTGCTTACAATTGAACTGAAACAATTTTGACTGCCACTTACACTACTTTCAGTATTTTAACTATTTCATATGATTCAACTGCAAATTTCTCAATTAAATGGAAACAAAATGCTCTATTGCACTGGTGCACAAAAACACTCTATGGAATGTATAATTTATAGTGGCAGATATTTTAATAATTTAATTCAAATATAATTTCAACTAAATACACTTTTTTTTAAACTCTTTTATTGAATAATATTACAAATAGTATATCAGAACCGTTACAGGTGCACCAAAGGGAGCTGTGGCTTCCTTCAAAGTGAGCATGTGTGTGTTATTATTATATAATAATATTATTATTATTATTATAACGTGTGTTATTGCTCATGTCATGTTTCCATGTAAAGACAGATATTTATGCCACTGGAACAGACTCAAGAAAGCGTGTATCCAAACTGTCTGCCCCCTCATCCCCGCAGTGATGGGAGATAATCTGCATATTTTCTCTATCTCCTGCTCATTATGGCCGGGACACACTGATTACAGGCTGGATTTATGGAGCTCTGAGGCCGACTCTCCCCCCGCTTTGGCCCGCGGGCCTCTGCTGGAACTGGGTAGAAGTCGAGACAGAGGATGACAGCGGGGAGGAGGATGAGTAGGATGAAGAGGAAGAGGGGAGGGTGGTGGAGAAGAGAGAGAGAGAATTGGACTGTGGAGAAAATACATATAGAGAGAATAGGAAAGAATGAAAGGAGATGACAGGAGAACGAAGGAGAACAACAGGGGGAAGATGAGGGAGAAAGGGTCAGTAAAGGAAAAATGTGTGTGTGTGTGTGTGTGGGGGGGGGGCGGCTTTCATTTGTTATTGATAAATCATATCTGATCAGTCCGAGATAAAAAATTATGCTTGTAAGAGTAAGCTTGGCTAAACATTCGAACAAATTCAAACATCATTTATCCACTTTTATTGAGGTTGCTCAGTATGACATTTCAGTAAATAACAAGAGCATTAAAGGAGCAGTGTGTCATGTCTGAAGCAGGGCAGCGTTTCAACTCCTCTACTGGATCCATACAATCTAAATTCAGTCATCAGTCACAGGAGGGAGTGACTCATGTCTTTGTTTGGTCCTCCTTGCTGACGGGGGGACGGCTTTGCCAGGAGGGAGTATGATGACTCTGGAGAAACGGAGCTTCAGCTGCCGGCTGTGGTGGGCATGGGCCGTATATAAGAAGTGAACATAGTCATGGTGACGTCACCCGTTGGTTTGTGGACTGACGTTTTGAAGCCTCGAGTTCGGCGATTCCGCCGTCACCATCTTGTATTACGGCCGTCGCCATGTTTTTGTGCAGCCAATGAACAGAAGTTACATATTTGGAATGCGGATGACTGACGTAGAGACGCCGTATACGTCTCTGGTAGCAGCAGCAACCCGTCAATCACAGTAAGCCCCGCCCTAAAGCATACTTTGCTTTATGGTCTGTTTGACTCTAAATGGACCATAATTTACTAAATGAACATCATGCTGTATTTAAGAAGACTTGAAACTAGAGATTGAGAACATAAGCTTGTGTTTACAATGTTTACTGAGGTAATAAATCAAGAGAGAAGTAGAGTCATTTTTTTCATAGACTTCTATACAACCAGAGGAGTCGCCCCCTGCTGGTCAGTAGAGAGAATGCAAATTTTAAGACTGGCTTGGAGACTTGGCTTCACTCAGCAGAATAGGAGGTTGCTGCCTGGTGGCGGGTCAGATTTGGTTTGTAAAAAACCCAATGCCGGGAGATACAGTGGGCTGGTGGAGCACTAGGTTTAACCTGCGTCATGGCAAATACAGCGGATCTGGCAGGAGGATCAGACCTCTGGAGCTGGCTCCAACAAATAAGAATAAATGTCTGAGTAAACACATGTGGAAGTCTCATACATACAGTTTTTATTGGAGACGATCCATAACTGTGCACCATGATTGACAAATATTTCACTGATTCACAAGCATGTATTTTTTATTTTATTTGTGTTGTGTAAAGTCACATCTACACATCTACATTTTGACAGCAGTGACAGGACCAAAGTTGTGGAACTGACAAATAGATAGCAAACTCCATTCAAGCTGTTGAAAAGTGGAGACAACACCTAATACAGTATGTTTCACAGATTCAATGTTTGTGTTAATAGCTGTTGACCATCTAAATGTAGGGGGAGACGTTTCTGCAGCAATGGTGACTTTATGTTCATGACAAAAAAGTTCAGTCTGACATTGTGGAGATAAAACATGCTGTCACATTGTCTTCATCCACAGTGGTCGGTTTGTTTTATGCTGCTGTTTATTTGACTATAATTAAATACTCCTAAACTGGGAAAATAATGACGATGAAGACCAAAAATGAATAGCAATACAGAGGCATACATTTATTTCTAAGGTTCCTCTGTTGTGTCCATAGTTTGTAAAAACAACTAGTGCTCTTCAGTAAGGATTCTTCCATCTTCATTTCATCCTCTGGGTTTCACTTTTCAAACCACCGCAGTGAATAAAGAACACAGTACATGCAGTACAAACAGTACAGGGCAACTGCATGTGTGTTCACTGTGAGCGCTGTGTACAGTGGTTGAATTGGGGGGGGGGGGTCTCATATAATGAGTTTAATTTACTGGTGAATCATGCTGCTGTGTGTAAACATCCCCTTCGTCCATTAATATGTTACAAACATGAATATCAGTGCTGAGAGCTTTCTGTCTCAAGCTGCAGCATGAGATAAACTTGTAACAACATGGCTGCTCCTCTGGTGCCACCCTCAGGCTAAACTTCTCTTTTTGGTCTTTTTTTCAGCAATGTTTTTTCTCCATGTTTCTTTTCCCCCTATACTTCTTTTGATGTGTAATATCATTACATCCTCAACACCAGCATGACAATAGACTTTTAGATTTATTGTGTGTGGCGAAAGATACATTTTTGTTGGTTTTTCAAACCCAGAGTAATGCATGATTACTTCATGAAATAGCTTTATTACACAAAACTAATAAGGATTTATGTGACAAATGTGGTAGCAGAATAGGTGCTTTTTAAATGCATCGAAAAAGTGTTTATAATCCGTCCAATGTGTCGTCTTATTTCCCAGAACTCAAGGACACGTGGAAATGCTTCACATTGTATATGGACTCATTTAATTACTCCAGCTGACTCTGTGTAATCCTCTTGTTTAAAGATGGAGTTGTAGCAGATGTTTTAGCAACAATGTATTTTATGACTCCTGCATCCAATTCAACTTTTAAAAAAGCTTCACATAACTCAACATCACTGACGTCAGCTGTCACACTATATGTTAGAGTGTTTTATTGAATGCAACGCAAAACCATTGAAGTTGAATCTGAGGGGAACCCCCGCATTGCCAAAGACACAAGCTGCTCGAAAACCAGAAACACAAAGGTTTGTGCTCTTTGTATTACATAAGAATGTACTTGTTGACTGTTGCAGAGCTGCAGACTAAATCATTTCAAAATGTTCTAAATGAATGTGTAAGCTGTTTTTAGTCTCTTAAACACCTGTCAGTTTCATCTTTTTCTTTTGACTTTTGGACTATTCAAAAACAATATTTCTAAGAATCAGACCATGGCTTTAGTTTAATTCTAAGTTATATGATGATTTTCTTCAACAAGGAATGAAGTGCTTTGAATGAATGGCTTAGTCTGGGGAAAGAAACAAATAATAACTTTAAACAATGTAAACTCGCGACCTGTTGTTTTCTTGAGGAATTGCTGCCTTTTTGCACCGCACCTTACTGTCCCGCGGTTTCATTATTTAAAGTTATAGCTAATAGGCACTTCCGGGTTGGGACTTTAGCCAGGATTACAAAACTCCTCTTTGGCACTGGGAGTTGGAAGCAAGCCAGCATGGAGCTGCAGGCCATCAAGAAGAATGGGAACGATGGAGCAACATATTCTCCTAATGAACAGGTGAGTTAATAATGGGGTAAACAAGAGAGTTCATGTTTAGCCTGACTGATTCTAAGAGTCATAATAATAATACTAGTGGTGGTAGTAATAGTAGTAGTATTAGTAATATATTATAATAAAAAAATGGTGATAATATGCATACCACTTCTGTATGTATTGTTACTTTTATTTACTGTGAGGAAACTTTAGTGCAGGGGTCGGCAACCGCATGCGGCTCTTCAGCCCCTCTGTTGCGGCTCCCTGAGTCTACATCCACACTAATAAAAAAAAATAAACGCCTGTAATCAGTTGTCCATGTTAAATTAACCTGGTAGTCGATCTGTAATCAAGGCTGTTGTTTGTGAATTTCCGGGTAAGGGTCACGTGATAGGGGTGTGACGAATCAGGGAAGGACACGTTGTGACTGCTAAGAACCAATCAAGTAGTGAACGCGGGTGTCTACGTCCACTGTGTCACTGAAAATAAATTTTTTTATAATATTTTGTCAACTAAAATGTGCATCACATCAGCCCTACAAGCTCCTTGAAAAAATAATAATAATTCAAAACAGGATTATTCACATGATTCACACAATCTTTTTTGTTTCATTTTACAGCAAAGGAAATAGCAGCTCACAATATAAGCTAAGACTAAATTCAGTTAACATGCAAGTTCCTTTTTCATTATAAATAAGTATTTTATTATTAGTATTTATTATACAAATCTGAAATCAGCACAGTATCTCAACCTGTTTCCTTCTTTTCTCTTACTTCTGCACTCTTGCTCTCAACATATACATATACATATATATATGTATATACATATATATATATATATATATATATATATATATACATATATATATATATATATATATATATATATATACATATATATATATATATACATATATATATAATCCAGAAAAAGGAGTCTCTCTCGGCCTTGACATCTCTGATGCAGGAGCCCGGCTCTCCTGAGGTGAAGAAGCCAGCAGTGACGGAGAACAACAGTAAGGAAGTCACTCAGCTGGTCAGTTACTCCATAGTCCTTGACATCAAGAGTACGGTGTGAAGACAAAAAGACTTTGGATTTCCACATTCTGCTTTGCATTGTGCACAAACTGGATATGAAGGCTTACTGGAACTGCAGCATTTATTATTTCTGTGTATTTTCATAGGAGTTCAGCATTAGAAGTGAAATAATCATTTTAATGTACTAAAATGTGAATTATTCTCAAGGTTTTTAAATTTTGACTGATTGGCATTAATGTCTTTGAAGCATTACCTTTGCACTTCATCTTACTTGAATTTTGTGTGTTTTTTTATGTACATTGTTGTCAATAAAATCTTCAGAATGCAATAATTTTCTGTTTTTGTCAAGTTGTTACCACATGACTGAACTAAAACAAACACATCTCCAGATATAGTAGAGATAACTGACTTTAGCCTCCCACCATCTGCCCTTGTGAGACCTTTGGTCGACTACATCAGTGAGGACCGTCTGCTGTGACAACCAGAGTTAGCCCTAGAAATAAATTCTCATAGTTTGTGAACCAGATGCAGACACACTCATCTCATCCGCCTCGGCCTCAACTGCAGCCCAAATTTCTTTATATTTTCTGGAGCCTCTCCCGTCTTCATTAATTCAAAAGAGTAGAAATGAGTGCTCTCTGTGTCCTATAGGAAGAAAAATACACAAATCACTCTTTACATGCAGTCATTCACTAGATAGATGTGTTATATATTGGCCATTGTGTGGTTAAAATCTTCAGAATGAGCTGTTTGAATTATGTACGTCTAACTTTAATACATTTTAAAAAGTTTATTGCCAACAATAAACCAGTTTACTGAATATATTTTCTCCCTGAGGTTTCCTGCCTAAAGAACCACAACCTCTAACTAAACATTATGAAAGATGCACCTCTTTGAGAAAACTGACGTTAAAAAGGAAAAAAATTAATCCTGATTTTATGACAATAAATATTATTGCATATTTTATATGCGGATCTCTTTTAATTCTGGTCTCGTCTCTCTTATCTTTTAAAGGTTAATCTGACTCAGATATCGACCCAGTAAACCGATTAAACGAGCCTCTCACTCAATCCTTGTAGAGAATGACTTTAAATATTGTGATGGAAAATGTAGTTGTGCTAATACATTTCTACTGTGACTTAGTTTATGTGCCTACTCACTAACAAAACTATGTGACATATGATTGTGAACAAGGAAATAATGTGTGCATGCATGAGTGACGGCAGATGTATGGTAAATAACCTATGGGCTTAGGCACGCATGAGTATAGTCTTCCTGTCTGAACTTACACTAGAGCTTCATTTGTTGGAAGGTTTGGCTGATCTCTCTGGCCTGACTGCTGATGCTGCTGCTCCAGCTCTCCCCCTACAGGACACAACACATAAGACATAATCAGACAGTAGTTCATAGTTAAGAGCTTGCGTCTCAAATGCAGCGGCATTTCACCCACCTCCACCTGAAGAGCAGCCATATGACTTGTCTTAAAAGCACCACAACACAGTTTCAGAGCTTGGGATTGCAACACTTCCAACTTCTTTAGTGAAGTTTTTGCAGCTGATCCAAATACCACACAACCATAATCAAGGACTGACCTCATCAGAGCGATATACATATTTTTGATTGCAGACCTGCTGGCTCCCCATTCTGACCCGGTTAGACACCTCATTACATTTAAAATCTTTTTATATTTTATAACTATCCTCTGAATATGCTCTTTCCATGTTAATTTATTGTCAAACCACACCCTAACAAACCAAAAAACTTTCACTTGTTCAATCTTTTGTCTGTACATCTTTATCTGAGATACTCGGTCTGAATGAGACAGACAGACACTCGTTCTGAGTGACACAGGCAGACACTAAGGTCTAAGTGAGACAGACAGACTCTGTCTGAGTGAGACAGAGAGGCACTCTGTCTGAGTGAGACAGACAATGTCTGAGTGAGACAGACAGACAGACACTCTGTCTGAGTGAGACAGACCGACAGACAGACACTCTGTCTGAGTGAGACAGACAGACACTCGGTATGAGTGAGACAGACACTCGGTTTGAGTGACAGAAACAGACAGACCGACACTCCGTCTGAGTGAGACCGACAGACAGACACTCCGTCTGAGTGAGGCCGACAGACAGACACTCCGTCTGAGTGAGGCCGACAGACAGACATTCCGTCTGAGTGAGGCCGACAGACAGACACTCCGTCTGAGTGAGACAAACAGTCCGTTTGTCTCACTCAGACGGAGTGTCGGCCGGTCGGTCGGTCGGTCTCACTGCCTCACTCAGGCGGAGTGTGTATTTGTCTGCGTCACTCAGACGGAGTGTGTGTGTGTCTGCGTCACTCAGACGGAGAGTCTGTCTGTTTGTCTCACTCAGACGGAGTGTCGGCCGGTTGGTCGGTCTCACTGCCTCACTCAGGCGTAGTGTCGGCCGGTCAGTCTCACTGTCTCACCCGGCGGAGTGTATGTCTGTTTGTCTCACTCAGACGGAGTGAGACCGACCGGCCGACACTCCGTCTGAGTTAGACAGACAGACAGACACTCCGTCTGAGTGAGACCGACCGGCCAACGCTCCGTATGAGTGAGACCGACAGACCGACCGACACTCCGTCTGAGTGAGACCGACAGACAGACACTCCGTCTGAGTGAGACAGACAGACAGACAGACAGACACTCCGTCTGAGTGAGACCGACAGACAAACACTCCGTCTGAGTGAGGCCGACAGACAGACACTCCGTCTGAGTGAGACCGACAGACAGACACTCCGTCTGAGTGAGACAGACAGACAGACAGACAGACACTCCGTCTGAGTGAGACCGACAGACAAACACTCCGTCTGAGTGAGATAGACAGACCGACACTTTGTCTGAGTGAGACAAACAGTCCGTTTGTCACACTCAGACGGAGTGTTGGCCGGTCGGTCGGTCTCACTGCCTCACTCAGGTGGAGTTTCGGCCGGTCTGTCGGTCTCACTGCCTCACTCAGGCGGAGTGTAGGCTGGTCGGTCGGTCTCACTGCCTCACTCAGGCGGAGTGTCTGTCTGGTTGTCTGTCTCACTCAGGCGGAGTGTCTGTCTGGTTCTCTGTCTCACTCAGGCGGAGTGTCTGTCTGGTTGTCTGTCTGACCAGACAGACACCCCGACTGAGACAGACAACCAGACAGACACCCCGACTGAGAGAGACAACCAGACAGACACTCCTCCTGAGTGAGACAGACAACCAGACCGACACTCCGCCTGAGTGAGACAGACAACCAGACCGACACTCCTCCTGAGTTACACAGACCGGCCGACACTCGTCTGAGTGAGACCGACAGACCGACCGACACTCCGTCTGAGTGAGGCCGACAGACAGACACTCTGTCTGAGTGAGACCGACAGACAGACACTCCGTCTGAGTGAGACGGACAAACAAACACTCCGTCTGAGTGAGACAAACAGTCCGTTTGTCTCACTCAGACGGAGTGTCGGCCGGTCTGTCGGTCTCACTGCCTCACTCAGGCGGAGTGTGGGCCGGTCGGTCTCACTGTCTCACTCAGGCGGAGTGTCTGTCTGGTTGTCTGTCTCACTCAGGCGAAGTGTCTGTCTGGTTCTCTGTCTCACTCAGGCGGAGTGTCTGTCTGGTTGTCTGTCTCACCAGACAAACACCCCGACTGAGACAGACAACCAGACAGACACCCCGACTGAGAGAGGCCGACAGACAGACACTCCGTCTGAGTGAGGCTGACAGACAAACACTCCGTCTGAGTGAGACCAGCAGACAGACACTCCATCTGAGTGACGCAAACAGACAGACACTCCGTCTGTGTGAGGCCGACAGACAGACACTCCGTCTGAGTGAGGTCGACAGACAGACACTCCGTCTGAGTGAGACAGACAGACCGACACTTCGTCTGAGTGAGACAAACAGTCCGTTTGTCTCACTCAGACGGAGTGTAAGTATATATATTTGAAATGTGAAAAGTCATGGAAATATCAGTATATATGTTACAGGTTAACATAAGATTAAGATAGAACACAGCACAACTTGGAAAATTCTACAGCTCGCTGGGGAAAAACAGCAATTTCAGGATATTTTTTTTTGGAAATTATGGAAATCCAAGATTTAAAATATTCCCAGCTCTTATAACAACTGATAAAGGCTCTCTATACACATTTATACATAGATACAGTGAAACATTCCTAAAATATAGAGCATATAAAATTGCAAAACTGATGAAATATTCCAATATTTGAATAAAAAAATATTTTTTAAATTAAAAAACACTCTATATCACTTCTGTTTATCACTCCTGATGTTCAATGAATCAAAAGACAGAAGATTGGGCTTTTTTTGAGTGTTTTAAGCTCTTTCTAAGCCCTTTTTATGGTAATTTTATGGTCACATACTGCTTCAGATTCAGCCCACTCTCTCTGTTTAGGGCTGTACCTCAGCCCCCCTTTCTCTGATTTTCACCATTGAGATCTCCTTCGAACCGTAGGAGCCAATAGAATTGCCTGGAATTGAAAGCTAGATGATTGACAGCACTATTAGCCAATGGGAATGATAAACGTCCCATCTGATGGCAGATCTGAAATCTAATTTGCTGAGCTTCCAACCCTCCCAAGAAGCCGAGGAGTGTCGGAGAGACACGAATCAAACGGATTCACACGGAGCACATGCAGCTGGACATACCAAGCAGTGGAAGTACGGAGATATTTCATTTTTTCGCTGAGATTCGACCAAAAGTGAGTACAATATTTGATGAAAGCTGTGTGACTTTTTTGTGTTCGAAGCTGAATATCTCTGCGATGGTTTACCGGAGAGAGAAATGGAAGATATGTCCGTAATCTCCGTCAAGCGGACATGCTTTTTCATGCTGCATGTTGCTAATGGACAGTAGCAGCTGTTTTCTCCGGTCTTTTCCAGTCATATTGAGTTATGATTTATGATATTTTGTTATTTGTTTGCTTGGCTGATGGGAGATGTGTTTGTCTCATGTAGAAGTGACCTAGTTCATGTTGTTCCCAGGACGCTGAGGTTTCTGTATAACTATAACATCATTATATTCGTTCTTCGTGGGTTCTCTGCCAGTTACTTTTAACACAAAACTCTCTAAGTTTTTATGTACTACGTCCCCCAATTGGGGGACCCTCGGGCTTAAGAGACATGAGCCGAGAGACAGCCAGATCCTCCTTGTGGCACTGGCACTTCAGCGGCAAGCGCCAGTCAGGTGCCACAACTGTGGCTAGCGAGCGGCACTCGTTCGGCACCTGTCAATAAGCTGCCGAGCTGAGTGGGTGGAGCCACATTTCCTGAGAACACCTATTGTTGTCACGATAGGATTTTGATTAAACTATATTACGAACTGTATTGCATCGAACAATCCACAGATTAATCGAAAAGTTGATTATTGCTGTGTACATGGATAAATTAATATGAAATCGCATACTCCCATCAGCCCACATTTATTTATTTTTATTTATTTATTTTTCTTCTAATGTTACCCTGGTATGTGCTTGCACCATAGACTAACAGTTGTCTTGCATACGATCATTCACGCCTTGACTTTTTTGACATTTTTTTACATCCGGACTACCTGTCTTACTTTCCTCTGACTACTGGTGACAATCCTCTGACGCCTAGTGGTACCCGGCTGACGGCACCCGGCTGACGCCTAGCGGCACTTCCCTGACTAGTAGTGGCACCCGTCTGACGCCTAGTGGCACTACTCTGACTAGTGGTGACACTGGCAGCTTGTGGCACCTATGACACCTACATATAAGCAGAGGAAGAGTGAAGATATTACATATTTAAAAAAAATAAAGTATTCAAACATTTTGGCATAACCACTTGTCAGGGTCATTTGGCACTCTGTAGATGCTTGGATGTCACGAAAAAGTGAAAAATAAACTAAAAATAGTGAAAAATTTCTCACAGTACAAAGTGAGAAATAATTCTTGACACTAAAGCTGAAATAAACAGTTGTAGGTTTAACTTCATATCACACATTTTTCTACATTAATCTTCCAAGTCATGCACTGTTGATATATATACCTAGAATATATATATATATACAAAATATAGAAAAGTCTAGTTTTTATTCAGTACAAAGTGAGAATAATTATTTTTGAACTTTTGAACCATTTCAGAAGTTTGAACACTGAAAGGTTGTGAGCTTGTTATCACTCTTCCCAGCATGCTTTGCGTTTGGGTTCAAATTCTCCAGAGTCGTGTTCTCTCTAACTTGGGTAAAGTTATAATGGAGAGTTGTTATGTTATTTTTTATGAGTCACATGGTCCTCTCTATGATGAGAGTGAAAACATTGTAAACAGTTGAGCTAAATTCTTTGTCCACTGATCCAGATGTGGATGTGACTGTTAGCAGTACAGGAGAAGTCCAGTCTAGTGACTGTGTAATGTGAAGTAATCCAACATTCAGCCCTGAACATGCTTCACTAATGAAAACTGAACACAAGAGGAAAACATGTCTCACATTATCTTGACACTAAAGCTGAACTTAACAGTTGGAGGTTTAACTTCATTTCACAAGTTTTTCTACATTAAACTTTCAATTCACTGTTGATATAAAGCTGTAGGAAATAAAGGAACACAACGGACTATTGAGAAAAGGTTAAAAGTTGCTTTATGTAAAGAGAGCTCGGTCAGTACACATCTACAAAGTCCTGACAAGAGAACTAATTTAGTGAAGTCTGGTTCAACCACACAACTTCTTTCATTTGTTGTCTGTGTGGTTGAACCAGACTTCACTAAATAAACCAGAGGCTCATAAATAACAACAAATTACCAGTCTAGGTAAGGCAAGGCAAGGCAAGTTTATTTGTATAGCACATTTCAACAACAAGGTAATTCAAAGTGCTTCACATAAAACCATTAAAAGCATCAAAACATAATGCAAAAGAAAAGGAGATTTAAAAACAATCAAGAACATTCATTGAAACATTAAAAACAGTCATTAAAACACTAAAAACAGAATAATAGTTGCAGTGCAGTTTAAGAAATAAAATACAGCAGTAGTAAAATGCAGAAATTGATTAATATCCTTGAATCTGGTTCAATCAAAGGCAGCAGCAAACAGAAACGTCTTCAGTCTTGATTTAAAGGAGCTGAGGGTCTCAGCAGACCTGCAGCTTTCTGGGACTTTGTTCCAGATATGTGGAGCAGAAAAACTGAACGCTGCTTCTCCATGTTTAGTTCTGACTATCAGTCTGAATCAGCTGCAGCTTTCTGATTGACTTTTTACAGAGACCTGTAAACACACCATTACAGTAGTCCAGTCTACTGAAGATAAATGCATGGACAAGTTTTTCCAAATCCTGTTGAGACATAAGTCCTCTAATCCTTGATATATTCTTCAGGTGATAGTAGGCTAAGAAGTTTTGAATCCAGAAAAGGTTAAAGGGCTTTTTAAACCTCATCACACCTAAATTGAAGTGTCATGTTGCACCTTTGTTGTAGAAATGTTGGAGACAAAAGTAGTTCCAGAAACGTATTCATTTTATTCTTCAAATAAAGAAAATATGTCACATTGTGATCCACTTTTAAGCTACTCAGCCCAACTGTCTTGTTATTAAGCGTTAGAACAAGCATAACTTCTTTATATTTGAATAACAGATTGTGAATATAAGTTATTGTATCATGCAATCTGCTGACATTATGAAAAACATCAACTGTGCATGACTGTGGATGATACAAACTCATACTGAGCACACAGATGTTTAAAGATACGAGATAAAGTATTAGTCATTATTGAAATAAGGTTTTAGGTAAATCGTACAAATACTGATCAGCTTTCAACGTTGCAGCTGCAGGTTTTTTTCCATCATTAGATGCTGCTTGATCGTACACCCTGATGATGTCACGTTTGTAAAAACCCAAACCTCTCTGAACGAATAATTCTCTTGCCGGGTGCGGTGGCGCGCGCCTGTAATCCAAGTTACCGGGAGGCTGAGGCTGGAGGATCGTTTGAGCTCAGGAGCTCTGACCTGCAGCGGACTATGAAGATCGGGGTGTCCGCACTAAGTTCGGTATCGGTATGGTGCTCCTGGGGGAGCCCGGGACCACCGGGTCGTCTAAGGAGGGGTGCACCGACCCAGGTCGGAGACGGAGCAGGTCAAAGCCCCCGTGCCGCTCAGTAGTGGGATCGCGCCTGTGAATAGACGCTGTAGTACAGCCTGAGTAACACAGCGGGACTCAGTCTTTTCACACTCGTTCTACTGCTGATACATGTTACATGTTACAGCAGCTTCATCACTGCTTCTTTATATTCTAGTTCCCATGAAAACATTCAAAAACCAGTTGTTTGTTTGTCCTACAGCGCCTCCACCTGGAGGAGAGGAGCAATGAGCATCAATCACAGCAGTCAGTGCAGCGCCACAGATACAGCAAAGTAACGGGGCTTTCTTTGTAACATAATATTCAATGAACTTGATGGAGAGGTGAATAGTCACAAACAAACACTTTTATCTTTGTTTTTCTGTTCATATAACAAAAAGTTATAACAATCTGGATCACAAACATTTAAAAATGTGTTTTTCTATCTTGTTGTAAGTTTGTTGTTGTCATTGAGTGATTATTATATCAGCCTTAAGTATGAACAGTAGTTGTGAAACAATACAGAGAGCTCATGGTTCAACAGCACAAGACGTGGTTTACAGTTTGAAGTGACTGAAGCTCAGAGAGATGGAGTTACAGAGCAGGTCACACTGTCAACACATGTGGATATTATGGGATTAATCAATACATTACATTACATTACAGTCTTTTAGCAGACGCTTTTATCCAAAGCGACTGCGGGGGTGTAGGGCTTGACCATGGCCTGGAGATACGAAGGAGCTGTTCCTTTCACTGCCCTGTAGGCTAGCACCAGAGTCTTAAACTGGATGCGAGCTCTTACAGGTAGCCAGTGTAGAGAACGGAGAAAGGAAGTTGTGTGGGAGAACTTGGGGCGATTGAACACCAGGCGAGCTGCGGCTTTCTGGACAAGCTCCAGAGGTCTGATGGCCGACGCCGGGGCTCCGGCGAGTAGAGAGTTGCAGTAGTCCAGGCGGGAGATGACAAGAGCCTGGATGAGAACCTGCGCCGTCTCGTCAGTCAGGAAGGGATGAATCCTCCTGATGTTGTAGAGCAGGAACCTGCAGGAGAGTGTAACGGATGAAATGTTTGCTGAGAATGACAGTTGGTCATCCAGGGTCACACCCAGGTTCCTCGCAGTCCGAGTTGGCGTCACCACGGTATCATCAATGGTGATGGACAGGTCCCGGTGCGGGCAACCCTTCCCCGGGAGGAACAGTAGCTCAGTTTTGTCTAGGTTGAGCTTGAGGTGGTGTGTCGTCATCCACTTCGAGATGTCAGCCAAACACGCAGCGATCACCAGGGGGGTGCAGCTGTTCAGTTTGCTTCTGATTTTCTTTAGCTTGCAACTGAGTTTTGCGATGGTAAAGGAGGAGTATTTCTCCCAGCATGAAGCATTAACTCCTTTATTTTCTCAATGCATGTGATAGCATTGTAGCTATCAAGATTGGTGTATTGGAAGTATTGGTGACAAGGGATACAAGTGTCTTAAGTGTTTTAATGCAGAGACAAGGATACAGCTGCTCATAAAATGGTTTCTGTTTAAAATTGGGTCTTTATCACAACTTTACAGTATATATGCTGCAGGGTCATGTAACATCTGCCTCTGACGAGTGCATGTGTCTATATTACAGACACAGGGAGAGCTTGTGGCTAAGTGGAGAGCAGGGCAGTCCTTCAATCAGAGGATTGGCGGTTCGACCACCGGCTCTGGCTCTGCTAGTCGCATGTACGTGTGTCCTTAAGCAAAACACTTAACCCCAAAATTGCTCCTGTGCCTACGGTGTATAAATGTGATAGAATCTGAATTGTAAGTCACTTTGGAAAAAAGCGTCTGCTAAATGAATGTATGTATTATTTCATCTAAAATGAAAACAAGGAGAAAAGAAAGATTTAGTTTGCTCTTTGCACTAATTCCTTTTATTTTGGCACCTAGCTTTTCATTGGAACACCCATAAAAAAACTCTTCCTACAGTGAGTTAGGTTTTTCATGGATCCAGTGAAATAATACACATTTCCTTGAGAAGAAATGCAGCGTAGATTTATGAGAGTCCGAGGTGCCGTCATTAGATGGCAGTTAGTTAAGAACTGACTTGGACCTTAACAATTATTGCTTTAAAATTGTAATGGTTGGTGATGCATAGAGAGTTGAAATATGTGGATTAAGATGTGATTTTTACTGTATGTGGCTTTATTTTTTAATTATAATTAGGAGATTATCAAAAAGGTGTGGAAACAAAACATAAAAAGTGTAAACAAAAACATAAAAAGTTGAGTCCAGCTCAACTTTAAATTGTAGCGCGTCACGCCCGTCAAGCATTGACAAGTGTACACTGGCAATGGTAATGATGTATTATTACCATAACAATGGTAATAATATGTCAACTTGTTAAATCATTCTAATAAAACTGCTACAATCAGTAATTGGTGAATAAAACACAGGTACAGACACACAGAGTGTAGAGTAAATGAGGGATTTATTGCAGGGACAAAGTGCAATGAGGATGGTAAGAGGTTGAGGAGGAGCAGCGGAGGCAGAAGATAGCAGGACAGGCTGATAAGAGTGAGAGCGTGGCTGGTGTGAGAGCTCGGGGTTATAGGGTACATCCCAAGTCTCTTAATTGTCATTTCCTCGCTCGGAGCCACAAGAACAGTCTTCCAGGAAGCGTTTTAACGGCCGACACGCCCCCTCATTGTTCATCAGTTATGTGATTGGACACTGCAGCCAATCGGACTGATCAGATTTTACATATTTTTTAAATTATTATTAGATTTTAAATATCAGTGGAGTTTCATACCAGAGCGAAGACAGATCACAGATTAAACTCAAGTTTTATATTTGAATAGTTTTCTGATTCACCATCTGGTTTAAATATGTTCATTGTAGACTGAACAACAAAAGGACCACAAACAACTTTTTTCATTTGTTAGAAAGATTTGTCTTTTCATGATCTGATATTTCCCTCAATAACTTTTATTATGAATACAATTAAAGTGAGAGAGAGTTTTTTTACATCATTGATCATCATTTTATTCAGTCACGTGAGGCTGATCATTCCTGAGTGTTTGATGAGTTTTATCATTTAATTTTAACCTGAAACATTGAGCCTAATAAATTAATTCAGTATTCAAGAGAAACCATAATCATATTCTGGGTTAATTAATAATGACATCACAATCAGTTTCAAAACCTACAGATGCAAATAATTTATAAATAAGACACACTCATTCCACCGGTAGAATTCAATCCTGCGTTTATAAACAGAACACCGTTTATTAAAGAGGAAACAGACTACAGAGAGAAAACACCTCTACAGTGATGATTACTGTGTGTCTTTATTAGTTACTAGTATTATAAGTTATTGTTATTAAGTGCAGTGATGATTACTGTGTGTCTTTATTAATTATTAGTATTATTAGTTACTATTATTAAGTACAGTGATGATTACTGGAATCAGGAGGATTCGCCCCTTCCTCACTGACGAGCGGCACAGGTGCTCATCCAGGCTCTTGTCATCTCCCGACTGGACTACTGCAACTCTCTACTT
>NW_027176856.1:0-17500 GCF_023349555.1 Cebidichthys violaceus
TTGGTGTGAGAGAAAAAGGAACAGTGGGGCTGTTTTTCTTCTCCGTCTGTCTTTTGTACTTTGCCTATAGCTCGGCATCATTCCAGTGTATCTGTATGCACTTTACATAATTGCCAAGCTATTGGCAGACATCCCACTTAAAGTGATTGGTTCATTTCATTAGCCAATACAGCTACATCATTTAATAATCCACAACTTGAATCAGCGATCAATCAGTTCGGTGGGCGAACGCGGTCCGGTTCCCATCCTGTCAAATGTGAGGATGTGCTTCTTTATAGAATAGTTTTTTTGTTTTTTTTTGTGCAAAACCGCATGTTCTCCTCCATGCACCGGCATTGAAGCTTTGCACTGCATTGGTCGAGATCCACCTCGATTTCAAGCGTAAAAGTGTCAAAACGGCAAAGGGCTCACGTTTCCTGAGATCTCCCCCCTGTGAGTTACCCAATCCTCAGTCATCCGACACGTCTTGTTTTATGGCTCCACGGACCGACAATCCTTATGTCATCGTCTGGGTGTTGACCGGGAGAGTAGCATGATGTCATTTGATATATTAGAGGGGTGTGTGTGTGTGTGGGGGGGGGGGGGGGGGGGGGCTGATTTATTCTGCATGTGCTTGCTCCGGGAGGCGGGGGGGTGGGGGGAGTGAGTGTGTTTTCACTGATGTTCTTGTGTGGTTTTCACCGCTGTGAATTTAAAAAAGAAAAATCTTATCTCACACTCACTCACGTCGAATCTTATCGCACGCTCACACACACATCCCCCCCCCCCCCCCGAGTGTTTTCAAACTCTCATGTGCTCTTATGATATCAAAAGTCACACGGATGTGGTTTGGGATGAGAAGACCGTGAGTGACAATGAAAGACAAAACAATCGCGATACCGCTGCTGAAATGTCCCCCTGTTGATTAGCCCTGCCGGGGTCCTGCTGCCCCCCCCCCCCCGGTCACTGCATTACAAAGTGTTAGATAGAAAAAGGCCCGTGGACACAATGTGTGTCTTTTTTCTGTAGCAACTCAATTACTTTGTTCGCACCCTCTGGGAAGTCCCCCCCCCCCCCCAAAACTAAAACCCTTTTTTCTCTTTTTGTAAGTCCTCCTCCTCTTCTTCACCTCCGTTGACCGCTGCCGGTGTTTTTGGAGCTGTACCTGCGAATAATGACCTCGGACGGCGAGTTCTCTTTTTGAAGTGGCCAGACGTCTGTGTGCGCGGTGTGCCAGATTCGGTCTCCGCACATTGGTATGGCGGCCACGCGTGCCAGGTCTGCTCCGGGGGGGGGGGGCTTTGATGTGAGAGGGATCTTTAGATGACTTGATTTGATCTCGCTCCGCACGGGCTAGTTGGGGCTGATGTTCGCTACCTGTTCCCACAGCAGCGTTCACATCCTTCTGATGGAGTCTAATGGGATAACCTCCCCCCACACACACACACACATACCCCCTCCTCCCCCCCTTTCCCTGGGTAGTCTAAATTACCTGAGTCTGCTGGGGGGGGGGTCTGCTGGTCAACCCACACATATAAATCTTCACAATAGGTGTCTTCGCATTGTTTCAGTTCTTTTTTTTTTTGGCTCAGCAACATGAGCGTTTCATAAAAAACAACAAACAAAAAGGGAAAAAAACAATTTATTTCCAAAACAGTGGCTCTTGGCAGGCTTTAATTGGAGGAAAACAGCTGTTTTTCAAGCTGTTATCATGAATATTTATCAGAGGCGGCGCAGTGAGTGAGTGAGTGAGTGAGTGCTGGATGGACTTTTTTTCTTGTTGTTGTATTTTCTCTTTATAGTGCACATGACAGGCAGTCAGGGACGGACTCCCACTAGTTGTGAAGGTGTTGTTTTTCATCCCGCATGTTTGTGCGCTAAAAAAAGCCCGAGGTTCGTGTGGAGAAAACGCGAGGAAAAAAAAATAAAAAAAGTGTTTCTAATGATCCCAGCCGGGCAGCTGATGTCGGGGACAAAAGGCCACAGTGGGGGCTTTCCGAATCTGTTTCTGGTAATTGCTCGATTCCCTTCGCCCCATAGGCCAGCTTGTTTTTGGACAAAGCGGTCCGCGAGAAGACGTCGTGCTTTAAAAAGAGGAAAGAAGAAGAAAGAAAAAAAAGTGTCAAATTAGAGGTGGTTTTGTGATGAATGTGATAGTTTGTCTGGACAAAAAGCCCGTTTGCTGTCGATGTGAAATGGCCAGGGCGAATAATTGCGCTGGAACACCTGAGGAGTGTGCAGGAATGTCTCATTTCTTTCTTCTTGTTCTTCTCGTATCACAGAACTCAGTTACATCAGCTGTTTGTTTTTCTTTCAACGCCAAATGAAATCGACTTGACGAACGATTATGTCTCACGGAGGGGTCTGCTTTTCAAGCTCATATTGCCATCAAATTTGCCTCTCCGCTGGGAAAATGAGAAACAGTGTGGAGCCCATCCCCCCCCCCCCCCCCCCCCCCCCCACACACACACACACACACACACACACACACACACACACACACAGGAAATAACGCCCCGCTTATCGATCGAGCCACTCATTTCCCACGCATTAAAGTTTTTTTTTTTGTCGTCTGAGGGGGCGCAGTTTGTTCCTGCACTAGTCAACCGTTTAAAAGCTGCTGCTAGCCCTTTAATTACATTTCCAATAGTTCCGCAGGCTTTACATCGGCGGCCTACGCTGCTTTAATACGCCGAGCAAAACAAAAGGTAAAGTCTCCAATCAGCGGGGTAAGCCTGGCCCCCGCGGGACGCACTTTCTCCGGGTCATTTAACGCCGGAGAGATTAGCGAGACAATTAGCGTTGGCCCAAATAAGACAGTAGGCCGCTTTTCTTTTTTGGAGACGCGTGGTTTTAGCGGCGGTGGATGGGCGATTTGGAAGACGCTCTAGACCGGCAGAGGGCTAATATAGCTCCGCAATTAGTCAAAATGCACTCCGAAGAGCACAGGCCTTGTTCTGCTGAACGTGCCCTCGGTGCCGAGGACGCCCTGCGTCTCCCCTCTTTGGTACTTCATTACAGGAAATCATAGACGAGATACGGCGAGGTCGGCGCTTTGAAACAGCCTAATTTGTCTCTGAGCTGCCGTTGATGAGACGTCCTTATTAGCGCGACGAGACCGCTGCCCGAAAGTAAAGAAATTTGTTCTGCAAATTAGAGCGAGGGATGTCTCGGGGGGTGGGGGTGGGGGGGTGGGAACCGCAGGTTCGGCACAACACATGCAAAGCTCTCAGATGGAATCCGCGGCGTGCGCCACCAGCAAATAGCTGACGAATACTCCCCCGATGAATGGCCTGTAATCACCAGTCAAAAAAAAGAAAAAAGCGACAAAAGTCACTAAGCAGCCCTTAATTAGGCCCTCTCTCTCTCTCTCTCTCTCTCTCTCTCTCTCTGGAAGCTCAGAGCTGCAGTCGCTCGGCTCAGGCCACACTCATTATTGCCTGTCGTCTCCTGATAATGAGACGGTTGTCACGCGTTTCCTCCAAAAGCGAGCTCAGAGAATTCTGCAGCTTGAGGGGTTTAGTGTCGGACCCTCAGGAGGGGGTCGACAGCGGGGAACCGATTGACGAATGAGGCTCTCGGGGCCCCGAGTTGTCCGCATCCGAAGGAGTTTGTGTGCGCTAGTTAAGTGCATGGAGAGGAGGCTTCAGCGTCAGATACGATCTGTGGTAGTTTTAAAGTCCAGATCTGAGAATAATTATTGGTAAACCATGTGATTCATGCCAGATCCAGGTGTAATCAAACAAGGACAAAGAATAGATTTATTCTCTTTCATTTTCGTTCCCATTGCAACCTCGGGCGACTAAACAGTGGCCCCCGAACGGAGACCCAAAGCAGGCCGGAGACTCAAAGGAACGAAAGGAAGCGTAAATAGAAACAGAGCCTCTCTGACAGTTCTTGGGGGGGGGGGGGGGGGGTCCTCCGTGACTTGTAGCCGTCTCCGGCGCCGCCTGCCTGGCAGGAGCCGCGGATCCTTCAAATTTTTTCGCTTGTTGTCGCTGACGGCGTTCCCCAGAGGATGCTCCTTACTGACAGGCAAAATAAACTCCTGGACTCGTGTGTGATTTGATCCAAGACGTCCCCAAAAAAAAAAAAGAAAGAAAGAAGTGCCGGCGGGTCTCACTTACACTTTGAGAACACTACCTCTTCCTAAAGAACTGACAAAAGCTTTTGTCAGCTCTGGGAGAATACAGTAACTAAGCGCTGCAAACCCATTACCCCCCTCAGATGTGGGAGGTAAAACACACACACACACACACACACACACACACACACACACACACACACACTGTAATTTATTCTGCGGGAGCCTTTTCCTGTGTTCTTGACAGTAAGCCTAACTGGGAGAGAGGCAGAATTAATTATGGCTCCTCGGCCTATCTTAATTAAATCATTTCACATCATAGATTTCGCACAACAGAGGCAGGAAAATATCTACCTCATCTCTTCAGCCGAGGGCGGGGGGGGCGGGGGGGGGGTATCAAAAGGTTCACTGTAACGTTGCCTGTCCAGGAGTGCGATTTCACAGAAAGGGTTGTCATGTCCGGCTTTTAACACGGAGCGGCTTGTTAGCCTACTGGAGGGGCGGGGGGAGGCAGGGGGATGCGGGGGAGAGGAGCCTTGACTTTATCAAGCGAAAGTTTGTTGCCCTTTTTAAAGTACACACGGCCTTCAACATTGCGCAGCTGAACTCCTGCACCTCAGTGTCGGGGGCGGCCTGTCTCGTGGACTCAGCAGATATATGTACGCGAGCGCCTCGGTAAGGGGGCTCGGTAAGTAGTGTGAAAGGTGAAGGAGTCGCCCCCCCCCGACGTCTAAACATCCGTCTCTGACAGCGCTCCCACTCAGGGCCCCCCCCCCCCCCCCCCCCCCCACACTTCACCACAGCATTTATCTGCCAAGACGGGCTACAAGCAGCAGTCCAGAGAGAGAGAGAGAGAGAGAGAGATATTTGCCAGGAAAGGAGGGACCTTGTGGGCCTGTTTGCTTTTCATTCCCTAGGACACGCAGTAATTGTTGACACGATGCAGGGGTCGATCTGTTCCCCCCGGAGAGACTCCCCCCACCCTGCCGCCGGTCGTTGATACAGAGTTATTTCCCCCCGGACCTCGGACCTTGTAAGGGTCAGCAGTTCTTTGATGCGGACCAGCCGGCACCCTGAGTTTATCCGCCGGAGGTCACTTGCAGCCACGTCCCGTGACTCGGCATCAGACCCCTTCTTGTTTCATAGAGGCAATCTACGCATCGGCTTCAGTTATAGGCTTTTTAAAAAAAACAGATACGCATTAATAAAGCCAGCAATACACGGCGGGCTAATCCATCTTCAAGGTGTGTTTTTGTTAGTCCGGCCTTCAGTCTGTATTTCACTCATGAATATACCGCACCGCACCGTATTGATGGCAACTGTTCATTTTGCCTCGTTAGTCGAGTGATTTCCTTCTGGCAGAGCAAGAGATGAATAAAACATGATAAAAATAGAAAATAAAGCTGGATTCCTGTATCTGAAGTGAAATAGAAAGGATGCCATTAAGGGGACAGCGCGAGTCTAATTAATAGCTTCTGGCTGCTCATCGAAGGCATTATCAGCTCAGCACGGCGGTGCAGAGGGACGGTTGAAGGCTCAAGATCCTCCTCGGCTCTTTGTCGTGCATTGGAAGTAATTAGCGCGCAGGGAGGGCCGAACGTCGCTTTGAATGAGCGCTCTCATGTCCTCTGCATGTCGACACGGCGGCGGTGGCGGCAGCGGACACTCGGCGGCCGGTGAAAAGGCCGCGTCGCTCATCCCTTCTCGTTAACGCAGCAGCGGCAAAATTCTACGCCGGGACTCAGTTTGTCATGTTTTTTTTTTTTAAAACGGGTGATGGCTAGGTGCTAATTTAATTGTGTCAAAAAAATATCCACACAGGGAAGCGTAACCAGTGGGCCCAATTCCACTGTCAGGTTGTGTAATTAGAGGGAAGTAAGTGGCTCGACGTGTTGCCGAACAATATTGCGCCGCGATATCCCGCTATTAGCCGAGTTTGTGTTTTCCCTAATTAAGAAGTGGAAGTTACTGGAGCGGCTCGGCTCCGCGCTGACAACATCCGCCCTGTTCTCACAGATGCTGTGTGTGTGTGTGTGTGTGTGTGTGTGTGTCGTGGTTCTGCGCGCAGGCAGTGGCTGCTGTGGAAGTCGAGGCAGCTGCAGTTCAGTGCTCTCTTGTTCTCTGTCGTTCTGTCAGATTCACACGCACACACACACACACACACACACACACACACACACACACACACACACACACACATGTACTCTCTTGAACATTTCACCCCTTGCTTCTTGTTTTTCTTCACTCAGCTAGAAACATTGTTTACAGATTGCAGTTGAACCTCAGGATGTGTGCGCGAATAAACACACAGACACACACACACACACACACACACACACACACACACACACACACACGCACACACACTCCCCGGCGACCAGAACATCCCATTTTACAGTTTGTACCAACTTTTGTCCGTGTCTGTGTCGTTGTGTTTTTTGTGCTTTGTGTTGCTGTGTTTTGAGTGTGCATGTGTTTCTGTTGAGTCTGCGTGACAAATGTGTGTGTGTGTGTGTGTGTGTGTGTGTGTGTGTGTGTGTGTGTGTGTGCGTGTGTGTACCTCGGAGGCTCATACACAGGGAAAGGAAACTATCCCTTCTGAACCTCCCACCACCTGACCTCGACACACACACACACACACACACACATACACACACACACACACACACACACACACACACACACACACACATATTACAGGGTGGAATTATCAACTCTAAACTGCCTTCTGTACCCGTACATTTATTGGTGGTTGTCATGGCAACCCCCCCCACCCCCGAACAGTCAATTCACAATTCACTGCTCGTATGGTTGCTCCATCTGCAGTGAGCTGGAAATCTCACCCATCCTGTTAACACACACACACACACACACTCACATTCACACTCACACACACACACACACACACACACACACACACACACACACCATGGGGAGCTTTTTGCATTCATGTGTTTGTCGTCATCATCTCCCTTCCATTCGATTTCCGGACCTGGAAGCCCTGACGTCAACCACAACCTGTGTGCGTGTGTGTGTGTGTGTGTGTGTGTGTGTGTGTGTGTGTGTGTGTGTGTGTTGGATATATACTGTATATACGGGTTTTCACTCCACTGGACACAATTACAACACTCTGACACATGGCCCAGCAGCATGTCAGCAACACCATTTATACACAACACACACACACACACACACACACACACACACACACACAGTGTGTGTGTGTGTGTGTGTGTGTGTGTGTGAGTGTGTGGCATGCTGATTGCTGCCCTCTCGCTGAGATTTATACGATAGCAGAGAGCGAGACGAGAGGGCAGAAGACGTTGAGACAAAGAGAGAAACACAACGTGTGAAAGACTGCAGATCTCCGTTATTTAGCTGATTCTATACGACATTACGTGTGCGTATACAATGTGAGTTCTGGACTCAGCCCACTGAGCCGCTCACGGGAACCAGAGGCGCTGACTTCCGACCGCTCCTCGAGGCGGACACACACAACGGCAGACGGACGCCTCATCGCTGCAGAAATGCACTCATCAGGCTCACTTTTTAATTAGATCTCCTAAACTGCTTCCTCTCGCCTCAAACCTGAATATAAAGTCTCTCTTAATGACGTTGGTGGTAGGCCTATGTGCGGCTGTATACGTATTGTACATCTTCAGATATTGTAATAAATTCTAATTGTCTCTGCACAAAGAGAAACATCCTTTAAGATCCTCTGTCAACACTAGTTTGCTTCCTTTCTCTCCCCTGGATTCCAGAAAGACGACACAAACTGACAAATATCTATAGAAATAGAATTCAAGTCATGTCTCACAAAACTCAACGCAGATATATATACATTTGAGCCGCACACTCGGATATGAAAAATATTAATTTAGGCTTAACTGGTCAGCCGCAGAGCCCACCAGCCGTTGAGTTTAATATTATAATTCATCACCGAGGCGGTCGGGAGGGAGAGCGCTCGTCCTCCCGGGCGTCGCTGAATTCTCCGGCCGTGCTCCAGCTGTGGCGAGGGAGGAGCGCGGCTAATGCATCCGGCAGATCGCCATTAGTCTTCCCGTGTGTCTGTCTTTCTGTCCGCTGCACCTGTCTGTCAGACAGACGGAATGAGGAGGAGAAAAAAAAGGAGAAAAAAATGGGTTTTTTTTGTGCAAATGAGGGGAATTAATTTCCCCTTACGGCTGGCTTTGTGCATACATTGTTTTGTTCACTCCCCGTGCATTTAACTCGTCATTACTATACACCCGCCCTCAGTATTTTAGCCACACACCTCGGAGTGTGTGTGTGTGTGTGTGTGTGTGTGTGTGTGTGTGTGTGAGGGAGAACAAACAGATAGCGTGCTTAGTATTCCAGCGACCTCGCACATCTGCCTTCTTGCTCATCTCCATAATGAGAGAGAGGAATAGAAACGGTGAACAATTGACAACAATTGAGCTGTTTTTTTTTTTTTTTTGTGTGTTTTTTTTTTTTTTTTTAGAGGAAGGAAGTTGGAAGTTACTGTGTGTGTTTGCTAATTGCACACAGCATACGAGCGCCTCAACGTGCTGGCTGGGCTGTTATTTGATTATTTGAACAGGTCTTTAATGTCGTGTTGATAGCAGACCGTGTGATAAACACAGAAACAGAAAGTCCGATGAAAAATGTCAAAGGTTGCCCATTAATGAGCCAACAGGCAGGCTGGCTGGCGTGTGTGTGTGTGTGTGTGTGTGTGTGTGTGTCCCCATATATCGGCTCAGCACTCGCTCAGTTAAGCTTGTTTTTCCACTGGAGTCCCATGCACCCCAGTACACTCTGTAACTCCATAATTAGGGGTTGGTGTCACTGAAGGCAAAGACTCTGTGTGTGTGTGTGTGTGTGTGTGTGTGTGTGTGTGTGTGTGTGTGTGTGTGTGTGTGTAACTTGAAGAAACTGCATTTCATTAATAAATTTATAGTTGGTCCAAGACTTTTTCAGGGTCACGGTTAAGGGTTGCACTGCAAAAAATACAACAATAATAATAATGCACAAAATGAATACATATATATAATATATATATATATATATCTTGTTGAAATGTGAAATTATTCACTCACTCACACAGGATTTTGGTCATTTTTAAAGGGGCATGTCAGCGACGTTGCACATAGACATCAGTCTACTTGTCATGCAGAGCGCCACACAGCTTGTAGAAGCTGTTGGTGAGCATTGTGGGAAATGAAGGCTTCACAATTCGAGGATTGTGCATCTTCATTCCAGTAATAACACAGTTAAGTGTGTGTTTTTAACCCCCTTGATACACCTGCAAGCGCGCACACACACACACACACACACACACACACACACACACACACACGTTCTCCAGCACAGCTCACACTGTTTTATGTATATGTGTCTCCTTGATATACGGGGGAGTGGGTTGTGTATCAAATGACTGCAGAGCACTAAAATTCAGTCGGTCTCATTCCCCCACTTACACACACACACACACACACACACACACACACACACACACACACACACACACACACATGCTCTCCACACGTGCTGCACACATGTGGAATTTCATAGCGAGTGAGCTCATGTCTCTCTCACACACACACACACACACACACACACACACACACTCGTAGGAAAACAAGGCATCCAGTGTGAGTCCCTCCACATGTGATGTGTATTAGCCTTGACATCTCCCACTGGTGTCTGACAGCTCTCATCCCCCACAGCTGCCTCCCGACACTTCTTCTGCAAAAAAAAGCTGGTGCGGTAGCGAGTTGGCTATTACCGAGACTTAAGTGTAAAAGTCCCATCAGCAGGTGGATGCGCCATCCCATAATCTTGTGCCGGTATCGCTCCGCCTCCACTTCATCGGGATATTATAGGCTGATTCGAGGCCGTGATTGTAGCTGGTAGTGCTTGAGATTCTTCGCTCTTTAGATATCGCCTGATAGCTTGAATCAGTGTTTAATCAGCTGTGATAGTGGCAGAATTCATGTTTTCTTTTTTGTTTTTGTTCCTCTTTTTTTTTTTAGCATTCCTCTACTCGTCTGTTCAACGCACGGGTCTGACCTGCAGCCTGCGTGGTGCGTTTGTGTCTGCAGGAAATGTTGAATGATGCACGGGCTCCAGTGGGTAGTGAGTGAGCGTGCGTCCTTGGTTGCGGTCGTAGCTCATTCGCGGTAGTCGGGAGGGAGGAAATGGGGGGGGGGACGGAGCGGGGCGCTATGCTGCCGCTGTGGTAGAAGGAAGTGTAACCCTCGGCCCTAACGAGTGTGTGTGTGTGTGTGTGTGTGTGTGGGGGGGGGGGGGGGGGGGGGGGGCTCAGTGCCGAGATCGTTAAAATGTGGTTCCCAACCCCGCGGGCCAGGGCGCTCACGAAAGGGGCCGTGAGATGATTACCTGGGTAACGAGGAGAGAGATGGAAAAGAAGAGAGAAGGAAGGATGGGAAGGAATTGAGTGGGGGGGGTAAGACACAATAAAGGTAAGAAGGAGGTGAGGGAGGGAGAAAAGGAGAAGAAGAAGGGAAAGAAGGAAATGAGACTGGGAGAGTGAGGGCACAAAGAGCTCAAGTATATACACTTCCACCCTCCTGCATACTGAGAGTATTAAGTCATCATCGTTCAGAAATTGACCTGAACTGAAATTCCCCTTCGATTTAAATCCCTCTCCCTCTCCCCTCCTCCTCCTTCTCTTCCTCCCTCCCAGAAATCCCTTCCACTTTGCAGTGGTGGAAGGGGGGGGGGGGACTTAGCACCCTTTAGACCGTTTGTCAGAGTCCGACAGAGAATTTTAATTCGAACAAATCGGTCCAATTGGAGCCGTTCACAGGCACGCTTTTTGAGCGGTGCCCAGAATGCATCGCTCCATCAGTAACTCCGCTGGCCTCCCTCTCTCTCTCCCTCCCTCTCTCTCTCTCTCTCCCTCCCTCTCTCTCTCTCTCTCTCTCTCTCTGTGATATCAAAGGCCAGCGTCGTTGAATGACGTTTACGTGATTGAATAGCAACATTGGCTCGGTCAAGGGTTGCGGGAGCGAACGCCGTCGTCCGGTGTGTGTTTTTTTTTTTTGGCTCGGTCGGACTTGAAACGCAGCACGCGGTCAATGCGTTCACACCCACCGGGGTTGAGGTGCAATTCAGAGACTCGAGCCACGCGGGCGCTCATCCATCCCCCCGAGAGGCGATACATTCCCTCTTCTTCCAAATGAGACTTTTATGTGCTCGCAGAAGCGCCAAAGTGAGGGGGGGGAGGAAACGGAAAAAAAAAAAAAGAGAAAAGAATGTGCAATTACCTCAGCGCCATGCTGGGTTCATCTGATGCCACGCTACGATTCAATCACCCCCCCCCCCCACCACCACCACCACCACCACCACGACCGGTTCCATTATAGCAGCAGAGAGGAACAGCGATTGGTTCAGGCGATGATGTGAAGCTTCCTATTTTTGTCTTTCAATCAGATAACGCTTCGTTTTTTTTGCGGTGTTTTTTTTCCTTCCGCTCGGCAATCTCGTCTGGAGTGGTTCTGAACCCGGAGCCGTTAAGGATGGCAGCCAGGTTCCTGTTAGATGGCCGCGCAGGTCATGCTGCTACAGAGAGGCAGGGCAGTGGCAGATGGCAGACGACAACACACACACACACACACACACACACACACACACACACACACACACACACTCACACTCTTTCTGCTCCTGGGGGCAGTGTTAGATTAGGTCACAGCAGTCCTCCTGCAAAAGATGAGATATGGTGTCAGAGATAAGAGGTGGCTAGCTTCAGGGACCAAACACACACACACACACACACACACACACACACACACACACGCACACACACACACGCACACGCACACGCACACGCTGGCATTATTATGCATCCGCACACTCTCTAGACAGTGCAGGTAAACACATGCAGGGATTGGTGTTTGTCAAAGGAAAGCAGAGCCACAGAGCCAACTTAAGCACGAGACAATATCTGAAGTCTCTCCCTGCTGCTCACTGACCAACACATTTTCCACTCGCACTCCAAACTTCGCATCACTCCCAGCTTCGGTTGAAGGGGGGGGGGGGGGGGATTCTGCGGGTTGTCTCAGAAGGGATCTCGGCGAGTCCCCCGCGAAGTTAAATCTTGCAAACAGACATGCATATTTTAACTCCCTCGGAATGCAGCTTTGAGGGAAACTTTTTTTTTTTTTTTTTTAATTTTTCAAAAGTCGCAATCTGCAACTCTCTCATATATATTCATATCTGTTTTGCTGCTCCCGTCTCCCAGCTCCATTGATTGAACACAGTGAATTATGCGGTCTGCATGCAGTCATTGGAGCTTTTCAATCTGCTCGGTCTGAACGCCGGGGAGGAGTCCTTTGTCGCACAGAAAACCATGTTCTCTACATGCGGCATGGGTATTTAGTACAGCATCTGATGAGAGGTGTTCATTTAAACTGGCTATTGTATAATCCTTAAGATTGTAAAGGACGATATTTTCTATACTTCTGCATTTTTAACAGCCATTTTTCGGCAATAGCCATTTCACGTATTTGCTTACACACTGGACGAGATGCCGACCGTCTTTAGTTCTCTTTATTAAGAACGCATGAATTAAATCTCTCAGCTAAGGGTTAGTTAGCTTCTTCTTCTGCTCTATTTCTGATCTATTTGTCTCTAAAGGTAGCTTTACTGCCCCAGTGGTCAATACAGTACATGTATACATTAAACTGAGCTTCACTGAGGTGAACTGTAGAGCAGGGAAAGAACCTCTGCCTCAGGTGTCTTAAAGCTGCATTCTCTCTAGTGTCCATCAGGGGGGCGACTCCTCTGGTTGTATAGAAGTCTAGTCTAAAATGACTCTACTTCTCTTCACTTGATTTATTCCCTCAGTAAACATTGTAAACATGAGTTTATGGTCTCAATCTCTAGTTTACAGTCTTCTTCAATACAGCATGATGTTCATTTAGTACATTATGCTCCATTTAGAGTCAAACAGACCAGAAAGCAGGGTGTGTGATTTAGGGGCGGGGCTACACGGTGATTGACAGGTCTCTAACATGGTATTCTGGGTGTTGAAAAATGTCTTAATCAGCGTTCGGTTGCGCTTAGCTCCACCCTCTCGTGTCACTTCTGGTTCCAAAAACAAGATGGCGACGGCCCAAATGCCGAACTGGAGGCTCAGTGGGTGACGTCACGGCGACTACGTCCACTTCTTATTCATGGTCTGTGATGAGCAGCACCTTTCCTTATAAACACAGTAAGTCGGCCCGTTGCTCACAGATACATATTGATCAGTGAAGCTTGTAGGGAGTGAAATAATTGGGGGGGGAAAAACTTGGTTTGAGCGTTATTAAAAAGTTTTCTTTGCAGGTTTAAAGATTTTCAGAGAGCCCCGGCGTCCTTAAAGCGCCGTCTCCTCCTTCATCTTCCTATCACTGAACACGTTACGCTAATGGCCAGAGTCACGGCCCGCTCCGTCACACAGCCGCCGCCGCCGCTTTTAGAGGGAGTGTTCAGGTTCATCAAGTTTTAATGAGCCGGCAGAGACATCGGATGCCTCGCTTCGTCCTCTGAACTGTGCGCAGAGCTTCCACTCGTTTGAATCCTCAGCAGCTCTCCTCTTTGTTTAGCAGAAGGTTAAACACGGCTAATATTGCACATAATGAAAAAACAGGATCATCACAGTAATGGGTTGTTGTTTCTCTGGAGACTCTTAATAAGAGACATAAAAACTCACGGCCCTCTTACTGGTTTTTTTTTCCCTCCGGAGCTTTCAACAGCATCTCACGGAGACGGAAAGTGGACCTTGAGTTTGAGGACGAACCGTCGCTCTCTAGTCTTCTCTACTGCGTCGGTCGGCGCCCGCCTTACTTAAAAATCCAAAACGGCTGTGTTGTTGGAGCGTCCGTTGTTATATATTTATAGAGCAAACCCTGTTTTCCACATTAATATGAATAAACACACAGATGGAAGAAGTTTCACGTCCAAACTTAGGAGTAGAGGGCTCTATAACTGTGTCCAGATGGAGGTAACATATGCAACACATATGATGAGTCGGCGCGCTTACGGCGTCGACGTCTCTCTTTTGACGAGTGCAAGCTGCGTCCTAATTAAGCCGAGAAAGACGCCGGAGTTCACGTCGGTCGGCGCTTTTTTCCGGTTTAGTCGACCTACCGCTGATTGTGAATGCAAACGGGCCCAGGTGTGGAAGTGGAGCCGTGAACTCCGGTGGTGTCATGTCACATTGCTCCTCTCACTGCTACGCTATAGCGGCCTGGCTGCTGCCTCCTGTGAGATGAATCAAGAGTGGGGGGGGGGGGGGAATCACGGCTCCTCCGCTCCCCTGCCTTGAGGAACACACGCACACACCAGTCTGAGCTCCTGCCATGTGGTGGAAGGTGGATGTGTGTGTGTGTGTGGTGTGTGTGTGGTGTGTGTGTGTGTGTGTGGGGGGGGGGGGGGTGGGGGTATAGCTTTCAACCAGTGGGGAAAGATAAGGCACTAATTGGAGCTCTCTGAAATGTAATCACACCTTCGTTCTTTGTCATAAAATAATAATTTGGTGCGATTAAGCATCTCATTTTCCACTACTGGATACCTTGTACTGTTAAAAATTTTAAAAAACAACAGCCCCCGCTGCGGGCGTCACGCCTCGCCCACGGCACTACCCACTACCCTCCTGTCACTACCACAGAGGCCCCATACCGCGCCCTCCGTCACGACGTAGTCTCCACGTTCCTCTTTATTCCCCTCGTTGTTCTCCTCCAGAGAGCTGGACGAGGAGGACAGTCAGGGATTGTGCAGGATCGGCATAAGCTAATATATACATAGAGTCTCATTGGCTTTACGGGCGTCGGTGGGGGCCGTGTGCTGCCGCCCAAGGGGCCCCGCCGGCGGGGACCGGCGCTGTGCAGGAGGTGTTGTGTTATTAATACCCTGGGTGCAACATTCTACATCATTCTTGAACCCTCATTTATTTGTATTTTTTTTTTTCCTCATCTCTCTTACGTCAGCGGAGTGGATTAATGTGTGCGTTCGTGTCGCTGATGAATTCCTTCTTCGTCTTCGCGTCCAAAGTCTTCAATCCGCCCTCGACTCTGATCCGGCACTTGTGGGGGGGGGGGGGGGATGCGGCATGAATAAGGCAATGTTGATCACACTATTTTTAGACAAGAGTGCTGGGAAATGTATCAATTATTGAAGGGCCCATGTGTGTGTGTGTGTGTGTGTGTGTGTGTGTGTGTGTGTGTGTGTGTGTGGGGGCGTGTGCGTGCGTGTGTGTGCGTGCGTGTTGGCTGGAGGAGTTCTGAGGGAAGACAGAATTGGTGTAAAGATTAAAAATGAAGGACTGAAGTGTCAAAGGCAGAGAGTGAAGAGAGAGAAAGGAGACGCACACAGGTGGAGTGTGTGTGTGTGTGTGTGTGTGTGTGTGTGTGTGTGTGTGTGTGTGTGTGTGTGTGTGCAGAGTGGGGGTTGGTACACTGCCTGTTCTTGTACCTGGGGTGATAATAACTCAGTCCAACACATTTTCTGACACGTTTCTCAGCACGGAACATATGAAAATCAGAATGACTCGAAAAGTCGGCGACTTCATTTTGCTTTCGTCTCTCAAATGATGCGTTAAAATATCTTCGCCGCTTCAGCGCCACAGCTGTTTACGGGGTTCTCACTGTCGGAAAGTTTATTTTCAAATTGATACAGTTGTGAATCTACAGAGGGGTTGACAGACGCTTTGTATTTTCTGATAAGTGGATGCAGAGTTGCGCCTCAGTCACACATAATGAATTTACTCAACGAGCCCGAGGCTTTCAAGGCTTCGTGTCGAGTGTCTACGCAGTTTACGTCCTGCGCTCTGATTCGCCCGGTTATTTTCTCACACCGGTCTCCGGAGAGATGTGTGTGTGTTTTTTTTTCTCCCCTCATCGTTCATGTTAACTTATATGTAAAAAAAACAAAAACAAAAGGTGCTTTGGTTTCATTCGGTAATCAAAAACGAGCGGACGGTATTCCGTTGTCACATGTGATTACAGAGAGCGTAAAGCAAAGAACAGGAAGTGTCAAACCGCTCAACTGCTCAGATGACATTTACATCTAAAAACGAAGTGGAACGTCTCAATAATTCAGTTTGTACTTTCCATTCTTTGGCGTATTCCATTGACGCCGGGCCTCAGCCCTGCGCCGCCAATGATTGGTCTCATTTTAGTAAAAGGGCGGATGGTTGTAGATTTTGTACTTGACTGCCTTGACAGTTATTAAATACTATCTTAGCCGGGCAGATGGATATTAGAAAATACATCAGAGCGACAAAGCGGTGCGAGAAGCTGCCCGCGTTGACTGATGAGGTTGGATTGAAATGTAATCGACAGGGACGGAAATGGGAATTACTATTTTATTGACGCCATCTGTGTTTGTATCGGCGTCACGTTTTTTTTTGCTAAGCAAGGCGTCAATTCACGCTATTTACATATATCGCCTAACCCTAACCCCCTAACCCTGTTTACATCTATCACCAGCCCTCCGTGCTTGTGCACACCAAGTGGGGGTCAAAGGTCAGGCTTCCACCCCCCACCACACCTCCCATTTTTTTTCCAACCCAATTTCCAGGATGTAAATGCTCTCATGTGGAGCTGAATACAATGAGTGAGGTCGAAGCATGAATATGGAAGAACCCCCCCCCTGCAACAAACACACACACACACACACACACACACACACACACACACACACACACACACCAGTGCCTGACCAGTCACAAACCCCCTCCCAAGCCAGCTGGAGATCATCTGCAGGGAGGCCATGGACGTTGAACAACCTGTCCACACCCACCTTCATGTACTATTCATGATGACCTTTCCACCGCCCCTTTTTTTCCATCTCCCCCCCTACACACACACACACACACACACACACACACACACACACACACACACACACACCTCTACCATCATTGACTGGTTTAGCCTGTGGCCCCTAGGTAGCTCATGCAGATGCAGTCACTGCTGTTAGCGTTTTAGTCCGCGCATCGGTGAGTCCGTGAGTAGCTTCAGTGCAGTAGGGTCGCACAATGAAGGCGAAACTAGACAAATAGTGAAAACACTCCTCCCTGCATTCAACGGAAGCTTGATTGGAATGAGAAAGAAAGATTGAGAGAGGGATGGATGGACGGATGGAGGGATGGAGGAAGGGATGTGAGCGGGACAATTAAACCTGTGGTTGTGTAGGGTCTCTGAAACAACTGCTGTCGCTCTTCAACAGGCAGCAAAATATGTTGTTCGCCGCGACCAGCGCTACGGTGGGAGCTAGCCCCTAATCATGGTTACAACTTTACAACACAACAATTAATAACCCACAACTAACGCTCTTAATCAACACACCACGACACTACAGTTTGTGACACACAAACAATTTGTACATTTATAATATTACACCGCCGAACGGCATGCTGGGTACAGCTCGCTAGCTAGCCCGTTAGCTAGT
>NW_027176857.1:0-21879 GCF_023349555.1 Cebidichthys violaceus
ATTTAGCCCATTATAGGACACAACAAATCAAGCTTAATGTGGGATTATTAGAGTGACATTGAAATAATGGAATTCGAGGCAAAAGGGCACGAGGACCATTGTAATAACGATGAGATTAACAGCTTGTGAGTCAAATGCGAAAGCCTTTAAACTCCCCAAAACGATACACGACTGGATATTCAGCGCTCTTGCATTGCCACGACCACTACGGTGCGTGACACAGCGTCGCGATGACGATGAATTGAAAAGTTGCAGAGTCCGCTCTGTGAACAATGGGGCATTGCTGCCGTTTGACATTTGGCAGAAAGAGCAGCTTTTCAGTGCGGATTATTCATCGGCGGTTTGATCCGCCGCTCAAATGTCACCGCAACAATGCCTCTGACTTGGCAGCGGCGTGGGCCTTTCTTGCTGCTCTGCGGGGTGAGGAATTGGTAATAATTACCGCATCTAATGTGGCATTCGGGAAAAAAAAAAAAAAAGATTCAGACTTTTGCGTTCGAGTGCTTCTTCAAATGATCATTATTACCACTTTATGGGGAATTAAGAAGAAGAAATGAGTCTCGGAATCTTGTGTTTACCACATCACTGCGACGCTGCGCTCCATGCTCCGACTCGTGACGCGTTGGGAATACGTTGTACGGACGGCTGAAGCAGGAAATGTCTGAACTGCTGCAGCACAACCTAGTGCCTCACATGACTGATGGTTGTAACGGACCTGTGGTCACAAAGGAAATAACAAAAAAAGGTTTACCTGACGTGTAGCTTGAGCCCAAAAACATGTCATCACTCAGCATTTGTATGGACGAAACCCTCATGAAACCTCGATTTCAGCTGTAAAGCTCAACCACTGAACACTTTTGATCGGCTGTTTTCTCAAAAAGCTGTCCATCTTCCGGCAGGTAATGTAAATTATGTTTTCTATCTGTCTTTCTATCTACATCTACAATGATTTTTTTGGGTGTAGTCTATTCACACAACAACCAGACACAGAGCGACCTTATCGTTCATTTGGACTTGTGCTTTGGGCCAGTCGACGAATGTGAGTCCAATAGTCACCTAGAAGTTTTCTCCATCTCTACTGTCGCCACCAGCTCCTCAGGGATGTACAGTATGTGGCTCTTTAGATGCTCCACTATGCTAACAGCTAGTTCCTAACTGTGATGAATCAAAACGTTTAGCCTAAAGATGCTACATCTCTCCATAGAGCTGAGGGGAGAAGGTCTGTATTAGCAACCACTGTGACGTTCAGACGTAGACATTTGATTATATAAGAATATTCATTAAAGCAGCTTTAAAGAAGAAATTTGTTGCACATTTATTGCATGCATTACAGCTAATGTTGACTCCCAGTCCGACGTGATCAACACAAACACACATTGAATTTAGCAAAGGATCTACTTACATTATAAGCAGATTCAAACGTTTCTTTACAAAACACTCAAGAAACAATACGTCTATATTAGCAACGTATGATTACTGATGAGTCTTCTTAATATATTCATTAAATGGATTCATTAAAAAAAACAAAAAACGAATAAGAAATTCTATTTACCAGACCGCAGAGTCACAAAGTTGACATAATCAAAATGCTTGTTTGTTCCGAACCAACAGTCCAAATGCCGAATATATTTAGTTTCAAATCATAGAAAGTAAAGAGAAGATGCACATCTAAAGAAGCAGTGAATCTTTGTCATTTATTTATGTGGAAAATGACTTAAACCATTACCTAGAAACTATCAAAATTGTTTCCATTGACTATTGTTTCTGCTCTAATCTATGTGTTCATTGGGTTGTTCATTGGAAATCAGTAACTTCTCTGTAGCTGTAAAACTAATTCAAAACATTCCCCTAAGTTATACAGTACGGCAGCAAATTAAAAACAGGGAGACGCTGTTACATCGCTCTAATTTGGACTCACCCAACGATAATGAATAGCACTTTTCTCTAAGTTTCCTGTTGTAATGTATGGAATGGGTAAACACAGCACCGGGGCACGCGCTTATTGGATCCAGCTGTGCCTGGACAAGAGGTTGCTGCATTCAGCTGGCCCCAAATCCCCGAGACATGGAAGTAAAACAAAAGACTCCGTGTTTATCAGATAAGACCTCCCATAGCTGGAGCGGGACATGAAAGAAAACCTGTGCTATTTGCAAAGTTCTTATTGAGGGCTATTATTAAAGTAGAAAAGAGAGAGACATAATGATCACAATCAGGTCTTTTGGTGTTTTTTTTTTTTTTTTAAAGGATTAAATCACCACAATACTTGGACTGCGCACAGTCAAATGTGTCTCATAAATAGTATGCCTGCTCTTTAAAGATGATTTATATGCATATGGTATGGGGATACTAGTTACAATGACACTGCCTGTCTGCAGGAAAATCCTCCAATTTCCTGCAGACACTGAACTTCTAATATCCATTGTTATGTGGGAGCACACAGGCCAGCTGACTTCCATTACCCACCGCTGGTCTGGAGCATAAACAGTCACAGCGCCTTTCCACACCTGTCACTGGTTATAGACGCGGTGCAGGATGGCAGTCACATGTGGCGAGTGGAAGAAATGCAACTCATAAAACACTAATACAAAATACTTGCCCCCGGATGTCTTTTTAAGCATTATTTACTCTTAAATTTCTCTTTCCACCAGAGCTGGAATGGTCTCTGAAGGAGGCCCGAACTGCTGTCTAGGAGGAAATCGGTCGTAAAATTGGGGCGTTCTTGCAGTCAGCTGCAGCGTCCCAATATAATCGGACTACAAACACGGATCTCGGAGCGCTCAGCACAACGATTACACGCGTTGATTTGAAGTAAATCCACACTGACCTGTCGGTACCTGCTCTCCGTGACGTCACCCATGGGTTTCTGAAGAGCCGTTGTGAAGCTCGACGAGGCCAACCTTGGCAGATTCAACAGAGCGTCAGGCAAGTGACCTGACAGGTCCGCCTGTCACTCAAAGAGAAGCTTAATTATACATAACTCTAAGCCCTAATATAATTCATACTGGTGAGTTATACAAGCATTCAAGGAAGGAGGAATTAACTATAGAGACCAAAAACATGTTGTTGTACCATCGACGAAGAAGACATCCATCGCTCTTCTCCTGACGGGCTTCGACAATGAGTTTGATCGACGGATTATTCATCCAATCACCTGCCGAGTATTATTATTTTTTTTTTTGGAAAGCGCCCCGCCCCGTTTCCAATGACGGCTTTTTCAGATGGTGCTGAGTATCCAACCATCTGGCGGGGTCAGGTTAACACACTACCAGTGTAAGAACGTCCAGTTGTGGTTTTTTTACGGGGAGGTAAAAGCCAGACAGCAGTGACTTCCTTACTCCCCTTAAAGCCACGACAAATCGTTTTTACACTCCGGCTTGTGCACGGATTTAACAAATGTGTTAATTAGTGAGCTTTAGGTGCTTGTAGGCAGATTGTGTTTCTTCTGGACACAGCCAGGCCACCTGTTTCCAGTGTTTATGCTAAGCTATACGCTAACCAACTGGTGTCAATCTTGTCATTCTCTTGGCAGAGATGCGAATAAAGCTTACTTCCCCAAATGTCTATAAGCAATCATTTAAACCCATAAAGGGTCTTCCCTGCCTTGCCTTCAAAAAGAACACTTTTCGGTCCCTGGGCCACAGTTTGAGAAGCGCTTCCGTAGGCTGCTGCAATAATCATTACCGACCCCATGAAACTTAACACCCCAGATTGGAGATCTTCCTCTCTTGCACTCTTCCACGGGCCGCGAGGACATTGCCCTTCTTGTCCGCGGACTGAAACTCGTGGTACCAGAAAGCCCACATCCGACGTGGCTCAGACAGGTACATGGGAAGTGGTCTTTTTCAAGGCGGCGAGCTCCCTTCCTTCCTGGCCCTGAGAGGACGAGCTGAGAAGGGGGGCTCTGTGTGAGGGACGAGGGATCCAGTTGCAGGCAGCTGAATCGGCGCTCTGTTGGGTCTCCCCCTGGACACTGTCACAGCGTGTTTGCTGAAGGCGGGTCAATGAGGACTTTCTTTGGCAGAGGAATGTCACAGCACCCGACAGCGCTCACGCACGCACACACACACACACACACACACACACACACACACACACACACACACACGGACACTGGAACCAGCGCGGCCCCGCAACCCAGATCTCTGGTGAGAACGGAAGTGGATGTTGGTGAAGAAGGAGGTGAAGAAAGGCTGTCACAAAAAGCTGGTCCACATGAATCGGTCATTTGTTACAGCTGAAAATATGTCAATCATATTACACCGTAGTTTGGTAGAACTTAGCACAAACAGTCAGAGCGTTAACACTGGAAATTGTCATCCGTCAAACCGATTATACTGTAAAATATTTACCGTAACTGTTAAAAGAAATAGAATTTATTTCAGAAAGACAGTTTATTGGTGATGGGACTATGGAGGACATTTGTTGCGACTGGGCCCCACTTTCACTGATTATACAAGGAAATACTATAATAACTGTGGTCATCACAGATGTAGACGTATCGGCAGATGAGGAACAACATACTGCAGTATATGAATGTCCAACACATGTCCGTGGTCATTTAGAAACAGAGTTGCCATTACATGGTTTGTCCACAGGAGAGCACTAACTAATTTGACAAAAACAATCTCACATCGAGGTCCACTTGCTCGCTCGCTGTAGAAGCCTTTTTGACGACATTCACCGGCAAGAGTTTGCTCGGTTGCTACTGTAGGTATTCAGACCTAAAACATCTGGAGCACCTCTAGGACTTCTCGGCCATGTTGTCGTTGAAGCTGAGTTTGTGATGTGTGACGGTGACAACTGAGCAAACCCTGATCTTCTAAAAAAAAAAAAAATGAAATGAAATTCTTGCTGCAGCCCAGAAAAAAAAAAAAAAAAAAAAAGCTGTGGCTGACAGATTCATCTGTTTATTTATTAAGTCACGTGATAACCTACACTCAGGTGTGCCAGCTGACTGACCAGCAACATAGAAACATAAACACATGCATTCCTGGTTCCTGCTTCTCCCCCCCCCCCCCCCCCCCCCACAAAAAAAGACTCACCTTGAGCTGAAGCTGCATCGTCTCTGCTGCAAATCTGCTTCCCTCGATGTCAGCTGAGGGCGACAGAGGGAGGTGTTCCCCCTCTCCCGGTGCTCAGGATTTTCCTCAGTCCACAATAAACTTTCATTTTGGGGAAGTCGACACACACTCACACACACATTCACACACATTCATATATACACACACGCACACACGCACACACACACACACACACACACACACACACACACACACACACACACACACAACGGCGGCCGTCATCTTGTCCTGCAACGGTTCGCTGGGAAAGCTGCACCAGACTTGACTTGAGGTTCATTGTACTTTACAAAACGCGCAAAAGGGAACACGGAGCAAACATAGGAAGCGCACAGGTGGAGCTCTCCGGAGCGTCCTTTTTTTTTTAATTTTAATTTTTTATTTAAATTCATCTTCTGGAAGGAGACTACAGGGGACAAGAGGAGACAAGACAATGACAGAAAGCGGTCTAACCACTGCTGGTTATTCCCGGAGTGTTTGCAACTGGAATGGAACAAACTTTATCTGCCTCGTCCCGGACTGTTGTAAAAACTCCCAAGAAAGAATGAAGTAACCGCAATGGAGCCGGACAATGCCCCGCACTCCGAACTCAAGAGCGCTGGAGTCGGGGGGTGAGTCGATGCTTTTTAAAAGTCCTACTTACAATTTCTATTGTTTGTTTTCCCTGTTTCGTTTTTGTTTTAAACCGGATCGATATGAAGTCATGCGCTCTTGAACATCACGTGCGTCTGAATTAACGTCCATTTGACAGCGGTTTTTTTTTCCACGTTAAATAGCATTGATATAAGTTGTGTTATTTTACACAAGTAGACATGTTTTAAGATATATACTGAGAAATAACATGTTCATATTTTTAAAAAAAGTGAGTCAGTTCAGGTGAACAGGTGTTAGCCTGCAGTTTTAATGTGTTGCAGGATAGCTTATGGAAACACATTTCTGCTCTTTAGACAGTCCAGAGAAGCCTGCCGGACTGCTCCTGAAGCTGTGTCTTTTGCAAGCTTGTACTAGAATGAGGTGCCAAGCGATCTGGGACTGATTTGAAGGAGATGTATGGGAGGAGGAGACAGTCCTCCCCCCCCCATTTCTCCCCTCCCAGCTGTGCGTCTCACTCAGCTGGTTGGCCCTGCTGTCCCAATGGGAGGGGAAATAAAAGTCAAAATGTTGCATCATATAACCACTGCTGGACATATGAGAGACTTGATCACAAACTGCATCCCCCCCCCTCTCCTCCTCCCCCTCCTCCTCCTCTTCTTTGCTGATGTCAGCGTGAGAGCAGTGGATGTGTCGTAAAGAGGAGGGAGAGGGGAAACTTTTTAAAAAGCTCCAACAGACTGTCAGTGAGTCAGTGGTTGACCAGTGGCTTCCCGCCGCTCTCTGGGAAACCACAGCAGTAATAGATTTTCCCATGAACGCGTTCATTATGGCACTTGTCACCGAGTCCGGTTTCACGCAGCGCATACTCACCAAATCATCAGCTCCGAGAGTGTGGAAAAAAAACCACTTGGTCCTAGTGACGATTAGTTCACACTCGACACCGTCAGAGACACATTATCGCCACGAAAAAGAGCAATCAACACTCCATGGTGCTAAACTAGCTATTTATTGGCTGACATGAGATGATAAATGTCAGAGTTGTCATGTAAAAACAGTTAGTCTAACTACAGTTGAAGGCTTACATGGTCTTTTATGGGCCGAGAAAGATCTGCACTTTTTACTTTTTTCAAAACCCGCAAGTCAGAAAGTGCATAACAACGAGCTGTAGTAAAAAAAAAAAAAGGGGGTTTGTCTGAGTTATTGAACTCATGTTGAAGAGAACATAGAGCATTGATATATACGAGTTCTGCTACGTTCGTCTCTTCATCTTTCCTCTTGGCGTTTGTCAGAGGTGCTCTCACCTACAGCCCCAGCTCACCTGCAGGTCAGCCGTTAAGATAAGACAAGAGGCTTGTTGTCTTGAAGCAGATGTTTGACTCTGAACAAAGCGTCACATCGGATCACATCTGTACAGGAGTTCATAGAGTTCATCGAGTGTCGAGCATTTTAGTTTGTCAACTTCAGCTTCTCATGTTGTAGCTTAAACAAAGATCATTAACATTGACATGATTCAATGTTGCCGCAGATTATGCAGATGAAAAAGATTATCTTGCATTTCTTTGTTTCATGTGACTATGAATAATTGAATAAATGAATGAATGAATAAATAAATGAGAGCATAAAGCCGATCACAACGAGTAAGAAAATGAAGGACAGCATTTCTGGGCTCTAGTTTCCTTTTTTATGGGAAATTATCATTCCTAACGATCAAACCATACTTGAAAGATTTATGAATTTGTAAAGAAAAAGATTATCTATACCTTGATTATCTGCCATTATCATTTTTTTTTTAACCTTTTTTTGTCTTCCTCTTTAGGAGGATTCTGATTCTTTGGACTATACTCTGTTGCACCTGCTCTCTACGGCTCACACAGGCACAAGGTAAGCAACTTCAGGACAACGGATGCAAAACACGCAAACACAGGCAGTGATCATTAGATGAACTGGTACAGAACACAGAAGGGATAAAGAACGGGAAAATATCCACCGTAAGTAACCGCATCGCCCAGCCCGAGCCCCCCTTTGTTCATCCAGAGGTTATCCTGGACCGATGTGATCAGCATCACTGTTTCCCATGAACAGCTGGGTCAGCTGTATCTCTGTCAGCATCACCGTTTCATTTGTCAAGCCTCTGTTGGAGACGGGCCGCTCTTTTTTCCCCGCCCCTTGTCCCGTGAAGTGGATGTTGTGTACTGAAACACTTGAACTGGATTTAGTTTGTAACTGCAGACAAACCCCGGCTTACGATTCATGGAATTTTTTTTTTTTTATTCCGTGCATACTCTCAGCAGGAGCGTTAGAAACTAGCTTAAAGTAGGGCGTGCTTTGTACACGAACACAACGTGAAATGTATTTTTAGAACGATGCAATTTCTGAATTCCTTTTTGGACATTTATTTAGTGGGATGTAATTGGAGATGGCTCAGTCAAAGTCTCTTAGCCCAAACACCTCTTTCTGATGTCTTAAATATATGATAGTAAAAGTTTCCCAGGTTTTACATGGCCCGTCTAGCCTGATTCCCAAAGTCTCCTCTGCTAAGTTGAAGTGCACTCTTTTTCCCACGCCGACACACTTTCAGCCGAGCCTTGATGTCTGCTGCACTCAGCTTTCTGTTACACTATTTAAAGACCCTTATGAGGGTGCCTTTTGTCTGATTTCGCTGTCAGTCAAAATCTACCAGATCTCATTCAATCAGAGCTCTCTCTCCGGTTTCTAGATAGATGCCCTTTGATAAATGTGAGCCACTGTGCTCCTCAATGTGAACACTTTCTGCCAATTGTCTCTCTGACTCTACCTGCATCGGTTGATATTTTCCCTCCAATGACGACTGCTGAGCGTCTAGAGACACAGAAACACTTTCATACGCACGAATGTGTTCTCATATTCTAATGAAATGTGCCATATACAGACCTGCACAGTGTTCTGCATCATTTGTAAGATAAAAAACAATGTTGTCTTCTTGTTTTTTTTTTCTTTTTCTTAAGAAGCAGCGAAAATCATGCATATGGACAGTGCAGCATCCAGACCGTGGATGTAATACTATTCATTCGACGTGACAGGCTTCTTCGGGGTGCAGAGTAGAGCTGAGAATCAAACCAGCAACCCCTATGGTTACTGGTTTGATACTCGTAAATAATTCATACGTGATAAGATAAAGGCATGCACCCTTAGGAGAGTACTAAATTTGTGATTTCCGATTGTTCTCGGGTCAGTTTGAATGTGACGTGGGAAAAGTGTAACTGAGAAAAGTTTTGACTTTGAGTTTTTTGGGAATTTTGTTCTGCTCAGAGGATGCATCAATGCTGAGTCAGGGGTCAGCGATTCACTCCCCATTTCTTGAGAAACACAGTGTAACCGTAAAAGAAAAACATCTCTGGACACAGAGTTCTTGGCGTTTATCTAGTTGTATTAAATGTTACCGAGAGCCAGCGCTTTTTTCCTAAATTACAAAAAAAAACAAAAAAAAAAACAAGGAGTTTAAAGTCAAAGCTGTGGGAATGTTGAGTCTGCATTGCCGGCCTACTAATATCTGAAATGCATTAGTCCGTGCACGTGCCAGCTCTGTGAGAACAGCGGCGTTCTCCGGCTTTGCTTTGTCTCCAGCATGTGTTGCGTGCTCGGTGCTCGGTTCTCGGCTGGTGTTTTTCTCACCTCATCGGGAGGTCACGAAAAAAGGCGTAGGCGGCCCCCGCCGTCTACCCGCTAAGATTTAGATACCCAGAGTAAGCCCTGAAAGCAGATCACAAATCACACAGAGAGAGAACAATTTTGCTTTTCCCTCGTACCGTATTAGCAATTCCAATGAGCGCAATATGGGAAAATTCAGCTGAAGAGATTCTCCGTTTCTGTTTGATGTTTCTTTTTTTTTTTTTTTTTTGCCGGTGTGGGTTTTTCTATGGAGCTGACCTCCCACTGTCTGCACACTCCGAGCAGAGTCTGCCTCCCGACCGTGTCTAGTGCCTATATACTCGTTCCTCCTCCGCTGAACCGTGATACATCGTTTAGCGGTTCATTTCAGTCTCGCACACATTTGTTTTGTATTAGTCCGGAAGAGGACGGATAGTTAAGCTCTATATGTAATCTTTTAACTTTTTTTTTTTTTTTTTAATGTACTGTACTCAGGATATGCTGATTGGCTGGGGATCGATCATTCTTTCTTTTCCAGCGTTACTAAACTAAACAGAACGCTTTTGTTTGACACTACTGATGACTTGCACCGGTGCTCGACAATAGACAATAGGACGGTAATTGGAGCATTTCCAGTGTGTTATGATGTTTGAACCAAACACAGATTTGGCTGGATGTTTTGGTTACACAAATAATATCTTAGATTGAGCAGAACCTTGGTGTTTATGTTTCAGAGGTTCTCTTTTTGGGGTTTTGGCACCGACATGAGTTGAAGGGCTGCAAAGGACATACATTCTTTTGAAGTTGAGAGATAATTTAAAGTAGGCTTTTTTCAGCCCCAATACTCCCTAATTATCTGCATCTCATGGCAGATACCAATACGATGACCGATAATGTCACATTTTTGTATTTTAAAAAGAAGTTTTTGCATATATTGTTAAATAGGTGCACAACATGACCAGGTTTGTGACCAATAAAAATAATTTGGCTTCTTATTATCAGCAGATTATTCATTGGCTATAATTTAATTATCGGAATAATACATACTGATATAAAGTCGTTGGCTGATGATTAATCACGCCTGCTATATCGAGCATCCCTTAATTAGTAAAATAATGAAATTATGTTTTTTCTCCGATTTTAGCTTCACTTCATGCGAAACACAAAACAAAATGTCAAATCGCTATCGCAACCAGCGTGCCATCCTTGCTCTGTGCGCACCGTGATGGTCGGTCACCAGCAGACAATGAGATGCTTGTAGTTGAAAAGGCTCATAATCGCTGTTGCTGAAAAATGTGCATTCATTGTAAAGAATGCTCTTGAAATAAAGGCTGCGAAATGTGGATATAATTAAATTCTCACACAGAGCTGTGGATCCAATTAGGAGCGATATACAGTACACACAAGACTGTAATGTGTGAAAATGGCCCACACTTTCCTCCCATGAGATGCAAGTAGCAATTAAAACCCGCAGAAAACACTGCGGCATGTTTTTACGCCCCCCCCCCCCGTCAGAGCGATCGTCCTTAATCAACAGTCAGCACCAGATGAAGTCAGATGGCTTCTCTGTCTTGAAACCCCAACGCCGTCATCTCCAGGGATCCGCTCAGGCTCCGCTTCCCAAGATTCCTTCTAATCAACGCTGATGTAACGATTATAAAATTTGCGGCAATCTCCAGAACTGGAGGTTGACGTGTGGCCCCCGAACGGAAATTGTATGCAGCCTTTTAAAATTGCTTTTGCCGCAGGATTTCCATCAGTCTGACTTTAAACTCGCGAACTCCCAAGCTTGGCTCCACAACATCATTACCCCTTGTATTACTGCACTTATTGTTTTTATTAAGTGCACGTATGAAGTTAAATGTGTTATGCAATTAGCCTTTTCTGTGTTCCTTTTGATTTTGACATTTATATGTTGGAATCGTTTTCTTTTTCATGAGCTTCTGTGAAGCCCTTTGTGGTCTGGGCCTTTTATCAAAGTGGTAAATTGCAATCATTTGGGGAAAAAAAAAGAGAAGAAAAATACATGTTGGGCGGTTTTGGGTGCTTGAAGTCTACAACCTAAGAGTCACTGACTTCTCTCCTCTGTTTCTCTGAAGATGTGGATGTTCTGCAGCAGCTCGGGCTCACCGGGCGAAGATCAGGCGGGTCGTCATGGCCGGCCGCGCGATCCATTCCTAACGGCATCATCCCCTTCAAGTCTGGAGTCATCCTCACCCCGAGGGCCCGCATCCAGGCGCCTCTGCACGCCGTCATCCCCGCTTCCTACAGCACCGCCAATCTCTCCCTGATCCTCAGCCTGTCGGTCCATCGCGTCAACGGCGCCTTCCTTTTCTCCGTTCTGTCCAAGAAAAGGAAAGTGCAGCTCGGGGTGCAGTTCTCGCAGGGAAAGATCCTGGTGCGCGTGGGGCAGAGGAGCTCCGTGATCTTCGACTACGACGTCCACGATGGCCAGTGGCACAGTCTGGCTTTGGATATCCGAGGCCGCCGGGTTTCCTTACACACTTCCTGTGGAGAGAGAAGCGTACACGCGGATTTGCGTTCAAAAAAAGAGGAGGCTCTGGACGCGGAGGGCTCTTTCCTGCTGGGCAAAATGAACCACAACTCGGTGGCGTTTGAAGGCGCCGTCTGTCAGTTTGACATTTATCCCTCTGCCGAGGCAGCTCATAACTATTGTGATTACATTAAGATGCAATGCAGAGAAGCCGAGACGTATCGGCCCGCGCTTCCACCCTTGCTACCTCTAGTTTCCACGGACCCAAACATCACCGTCCCTCGCACGACTCAACCGTCGTTGGCGGAGATATCCAAAAAGGCTGACGGCTCGCCAATGCCGAACAAAACATCTGCGTACCAGCCTGTGAGCGCTCTGACACCTGGCGCTGTGTCTGTTTCTCAGCTGGTTCTTCCACAGTTGGAAAGTCTGTTTGATTTTCCCAAACCAACCTCACATGGCAGTGACGTAAGGAACACAAAGCACGGAGATACTAATTCTCAAAAAGCTTCTGGCGAACGAATGGATTTACCCGCTTCCACCCGACCGACCGAGCGGCGGCCAAACCTCCACGCCGCTTTCACGCAGGGGCCTCCTCCAAACGCCTATCTTCACCGGGGAGACCTGTCGACCACAGCAGCGCCAAAGACACCCGAGCCAAAGGTGACCAGTGTGCAGGATGTCGAACCCACCTCGCTGGGTCCGATCACTACAGCTGCAACAGATGGCCTCCAAATATTTCTCCTGGAAGCGACCCAGTTCTCACTGCTGGACGGACCACCTGGACTAAAGGGAGAACCAGGACCGTCGGTGAGTCTGCGAGCTCCACTCGAACACAACATATGCGCATGTTCATCAGGCCTTTGAGACACAACGCGTGCTTCTTTGTGCAGGAACCTTTATCTTGTGACTTGGTGGTTTAGTGTTTAATTTATGAATGAATATCTTGTGAAATAGGGGGTTTGAATTATAATACACGCATGTTTTACCTTTTGACCGCCATATTTCAATGCTTCCGACCAATTTATATGGAATACAATGACACAGAAGTTTCACACAGCGTGTCTTTCTTTGAACATCTGCTGGTTATCAGTAGTAGCAGTCACCAAGCATAGCATCCCTGACATGTTTGCTTATTTGGCAACAGTGTGTTGGTGTGTTAATGATTCTTTCCTTTTTTTTTTACTTGCATGTGGTGTTAAAGACTCTCTGGCTCCGTCCAATTGTTGGCGATTAATGTGTGATTTCCTTTTTTAGCAGCAGTTGTAGAAATACTCTGGCCTTTTGCCGGTTGGTGTTAGACTGAGCCGGGGGTCGGCAACCTTTACTATCCAAAGAGACATTTTGCCTTATTTTTCACCAAATATATTTCGTCTGGAGCCGCAAAAGCTATTTGATATTACAGCTTATAAAGTTTTATATACACGCAGAATTAAACTCTCCATTTTCCTCCGTGACTTTTATTTTTGGGAGATTTATCCATTGGTAGTGTAGCCGAGCCTTAATGTTGGGCCAATACTTTATGATAATAATAAAACAATAAAACACAGGGGTCCGTAATCTGCGCCAAGACGGCAGTAACTTTATTCACTTCCCCCACACTTCACCAGAACCCCTTTTTCTTCTTCCGTCTCATCCTCCACAATAAAAGCACCAAACACATAAACAGGAACACTGCTTCCTGGAGAGCGCTTAACATGCTCAACATAACAGCTTACAATAGTTTACCGAGGGCGGAGGTCTGCAAATCATAGTTAGCTTGACAGCGACGTAGTAGGATATGACACACATTTTAGTTGACAAACTATTAAAACATGTTTTATTTTGGCGGCGTGTCCAGCGGCGTTACCGGCCCTACGGAGCGGGACTTCCTGTTTCCACCGGAACCCACCCGCATGCCCAGTGTACGTGAATAGTCACGTGATACTCGTTTTCAGACGTTTTAGTCTGGACGGAGATCATTTCGAAAACGATGCTGAAACGCCGCGTGGACGGAGACCGTTTTCGTTAGTGTGGATGTAGCCTCAGGGAGCCGCAACAGAGACGCTGAAGAGCCGCGTCCGGCTCCGGAGCCGCGGGTTCCCGACCCCTGGTCTGAGCGGAGGAGCTGGCGCTGAGGTGTCAGATTCCTCCGAGAGAAAGTGTGACTGCTCAGAGAATGGAAACTTCTAAAGTAGGGCCAAAGGTAAAAACAAGAAAAGAAAAGATAAAGCACTTGAGCACAATTAACCATTAAGGGTAAGAATATAAAGGGTTGTATACCATGTGAAGGCAGTGCTTTATCCATGTTATTTAAAGCAGTAATATTTTCTCAATTTTTCTCCACCACAAATTTTTTTTTGGAGTGACTTTACAACTTTCATAAAGACAGAACATATTTGACTATAACTGACAGGCTTTTGGTGTTAACCCTGCATGGAGTATTACATTTTCAAACTCGTATTTCGGATGGTAGATGTGAGGATTTGCATGTCTGTGAAAGAAAATGTCTGCTCATATCACGCTACTAGCCTCCGGGTTAAAATGCGAGAACCGGAAAAAAAAAACAAACCCCAACTAATGAGGTGAACGTCATTAAATCATCTCGAGTTCTTTAATCCATAGCAAAGTGTCGAACGCGGTCCGCATCCTGTCATTCATCAACACGTGTTGACTGCGGACTTAGCATTCATTTTGACCATGTGGTCCCGTCGGACACTGATCCTCTGTTGAACGCACGGTGGTTACCCACATTTTCCATTGTTAAAAGGACTTCTCTGTCTTGTTTGGGGTAACGTCTGACCGAAAAAAGAAGAAGTTTTAAAGTAAAGCTCTGCTGCTTTGGCAGCGAGGGAAACCACAGCTCTGCATGTGCCAGGAGTCCTGTAACCGATCTGTCCCTGGTGTATGGTGAAGGCTCCCTTCCTGAGGGCTTTCACTATTCTACTAGTACACAGCCTAAACAGATTGCCGAGTCAGGTACAGAGTATGATATTGTCCTTGACCCGTTTTAGCGACGACTGGAAGACATATTTGAAACCCCCTTTACTGGGATTAGGATCGACGTTCGTGGGCCATGGTCTCTTTTAAGAAGTCATAAGTTACAACTGCTCACAAGTTCTTTAAAGAGAGAACATCCAGCTCTGATAGATTACATGAGTGCTGATGAATTATTCAACAGGCCTAAGCTCCGAAGAAGTTGAGGATCAAAATTGATGGTCTGATAATCAAGCGACGTCGTCAGCGTGATGGACGGGTTCTTTAAAAAGGAAGCCCGGTGGGGTTCCTGTTGGCCGTCAACACATCGATCGGCAGCAGAATTGCGTCTCGTTAAAGAGATGCACAGATCCGATACGCCGCGTTGTTATCCTCGCAGACACTTGACTTAATTAATTAACCAGTTCTGCTATCAGCCAGACGTGACTAATCCACCAGTAAATATAGATCAAAAAAGTGTTTCAGTTACAGATATTCAGTCACAGCTACCCGCTGCCCCTCTGTCTAGTGCCACAGGCCTAACTTTACGTCAGTTTAAAAGCTCTAATTAGGGCTGTTAATCACAAGTTTAATCACAATACGGTTTTTTTTTTATATGATTTTTTTCCAGACCGCCGTATGATATTTGCCGATATTACAAAGTCTGCTATGAGACAATTTCGATTTGATTCAGTTCAGGAGCCTGTGATTGACGAGACGATGCCTTATGACCATTTAGCAGAATCACTTTTATTCACATCGACTCACAAAAGTGACTAAAATATGATGTGACACATTTATTACTCAGCTCTTCCAGACATTTAAATGAAAAACAATCTATTATTTTTAATAAAAATGATAAAAAAATAGATTGCTAATGTTCTCGTGTATAAATGTTTTTTTTTAGATAAGAATTTCAAAATAAGGGCATATGTTTAAAAGGATGATATGTATCCATCTTTTTTTTTTTTACTTTGCTTCGATATATTGGATACACTGTTAATCTAGCAGATTAAAAACAGATTTTTAACAAAGCACCCGTATTGGTTGGGTACTCTGTACCGGCAAACAACCTGAGCTGAGGTATTGCGGTTATGTTGTAAAAGTTGTATTGGTCCATTGTTTGTTTGTAATAGTTTAATAGTTATTTAGCACGAAATATTCTCAAGTTATGACTCAAATCACTATTGTTACAGTTAAAAAAAATTGCATAATTTCCGTAAAGACGTGAGCTCCAGCGCTCTCTTTTGGCCCGCCCCCAGCAGGGCCTGCAGCTCAAGCAGCTTACCGTGTGTGTGTCTGTGTGTGTGTGTGTGTGTGTGTGTGTGTGTGTGTGTGTGTGTGTGTGGACAGCCTGGTGGTTACAGTCTAAAGAGTCTAAAGGTTGCTGAAAGCATTTTGGCTTTTTGGAGTGTTTGCTGGCTGAAAGAGTATAATTGTAGCTGTTGCTCCTGTCCGAGTCGAGACCAAAGTGCTCTATACATCTGACATTATTACAGTAGCCCAATTTCAGCTGGACCGCCTCGGGACGTTTTCGTGCCCGCTTCCTTTTCCCTCCGTCTTTAACCTTCTGGAGCCATGGGAAAGTGAGGAACAATCATACGTCTCAAAGCAAACTCAGGTCCCTCAGATTGACCCCCCCCCCCCCACCCCTCGTTAGATTCGACCTTTCAGAGCTTTGCTAATCCAAGTATGAAATTGTTTTAAAGCTAGCTAATGCCCAAACGTTCACGTGATTGGCTGGAGCTGGAGCCAGCGGCGACCTCCCTGCCAGCGCAATGAGTCACACTCGACAGTGTGTGCGCTGTCGTGGGTTTGGGCTCAAATTATATTGGCTGCAAAGGGACCAGGACTGCTTTAGCTCCTAACCGCACATCTGCATGCAACGCTCAGCTGACTTCACTCAATAAAGAATCAGGAAAAAAAGAGCTTAAGATGTATTTACGGATTCAATATCTAGCTTGAACACTTAAAACTGTCTTTTACTATTCAAGGCTGTACAAGAGTCCCTTGTAATGATGCAACAAAAAGGCAGGGACTTGACTTGCTTCCTTGACATATTTTTATATTTTCTTTTTAGGGCCTTCAAGGACTTCCAGGGTTGCCAGGAAAGCCAGGGAAGAAGGGTCCACGGGTGAGTTTCTCTCCCAACCAGTGACCAGTTTCCCCATTCACCATCCTCTGCCCCCCCCCCCCCCCCCCCCCCCCCCCCACATTACCACTTTTCATTTCCCCTCCAAAATGTTCCCAACGTATTTCACCGTATCTTAACGACACTCGATCCGCATTACGGAGAGATAACACCGACATGGAAGCGCCTTTCGTGCGCCACGATCGAGCACTCGGCGGACATCTTTGGAACACGGAGCATTATTCAGCCAGACGTTAGTTTGCTTTGGCTCCGGGTTTGATCAAACTGTGCCTCTCTGCTGCCAAGGTCCATTTGTAAAAGCTGGAGAGCAAACAACCCCACGCTACAAATCTGCGGGTTGCCAATGTCAAATTAATTGAACACATATGGAAGGTATTAGGCTGACATAAAAAACTAAATAAGGTAACTTTCATGAGTAAAGATATATAAATATATAACTCCAGAGCTTTTTTTTTTATCCTCTTACACTAGAGGTACCAGCACTGAAATTAGACACAGCTCCTATGTCAACATCTGTGAATGCTTCTAGTGTATTAGACTCGGTCCTCCGGTGCCATATCTCTCATTCTGGAGCAAAATGTCAGCCTACGACCGTGGGCTGCTGATGGAACCGAACGGAGTGAGAGCAGATGTTAGTTTTAAGCTCGTGTTTTCAGAAGAAACACAAGAGAGAACACGCCGGGGAAGATGACTTGTCCCAAGGGACAGTTTGTTATTTTAATTTCAGAGAGACTCTTCATCCGATGGTTGCGTTCGCGGTCCACTGCCTCTTCACCTCTCTTGTGTGTGAAAATGAACTAAGCAGGGGGGGGGGGTTGAATTTGGCATCGCAGTGAGTCCTAAGCTGAAATAAATATGCTAGAACCTGAAGGCGGTGAACCAAAAAATAAAAAATAAAATAAATGGAGGGATGCGTAGTTTTGGTTGCTCTTTTGCAGACTCCTGCTGAGGTTCTCCTGCAGGGAGCTTGTGCTGAAGAGGAGCGTGCGTTTCGAGCTACCTGCAGCCCTGCAGTCAGGCCTCAGAGGGGGGGGGGGGGGGGGGGGGGGGGCCTACGGGAACCCAATCCCTTTAAACGAGGAAGAAAGAGGGCTTTGTCCCCATCTTATTAAAAGGCATTTAAGACCCTCTGTCTGGAGCTCAGCAGCTCTCTGCAGTAGTACACCAACCTCTGTAGAGTTCATTCATCATCAGGCTCTTGAGACCCGGTTGCGAGCCGCACCGCCTGAAAAAAAACCCCCCCCTGAGGGTGCAGGTCAGGTTTTCACCGATTGTTTTCAGAGTTCTACTGGATAGTTCACGTGATTAGCAAGAAATACCTCACAGCTGCGCACGTGATCGACAGAGAGCTCCTGAGTGGACTCTGCTCTGAGCATTACGGTTACAAACGGTGGGAATAAAAGCGACTTTCACTACTCTAGAGGATTTTATATTTCACACACGCCGTACTTTCACATGCAGAAAGTTGATTAACGGTAACTTCAAATTAAGCCGCTTTTTGAGTACGTTTCCACCATAATATGCAGTTATTATACACATCCTCATATCCATCCATTGTCTGTTGTTCATCTATTTTGGACGTGACAAGTTGAAGATTGCTCTCAAAATCCCTAGAATGATGGATTTTTTTTTGCTTCCCTTTATGTCCTTTATGCTTACTCTACGTTCCCCTGGGAAGCTGCAAAACAAGTAAATAAATAAGTAATAGTTATAATACTATGCATATTTATAATCTCTTTGTATTGCTTATTACAGATTTTTTTGGTAGAGGCATATAAAGAATTTACTTTTCTACAGCACTTATAGTTGGACGTTTTACTGACGTCCTTTGACATACGGCAGTGCTGCACGTGTGCGTTGCAATGGAACGACCATTTTGCTATCAAAATGATAACAATGTAGAAACTTGTATAGAGATTGATGATATAATTTATAGTTTAAATAAATATCCTAGAAAGACTGCTTAAGGACAGCAGAACATGATTTGGTCTTGAAGGAGAAATTGAAGGTGTGATATGAACGCACTCTCCTCAGAACTGTCGGATTAGCAGTGAGCTTTAATCTTGGGAAGACCACTGTCTCATTTTAATCTCACCTTTCTAAGCAGAAAGCTGCCACATCACAAGTAGGGGCATTCTCAACTCGTCACAAAAGTGCTGAAGCTATACCATGAGGACTTTTCCTCTCGAACAGTAAGGTGTCTCGCCTCGCGAGGGCGAGAGCGTCCACGTTCCTCCACGTTCCTCCATGTTCCTCCATGTTCCTCCACCTTCCTCCACGTTCCTCCACCTTCCTCCACGTTCCTCCACGTTCCTCCACACAGCCGTGAGCCCCGCAGAGCGCCTGGAGTTCACGGGGCCAGAAGGAGAAGGAGAAGCTCGAGAGCGGATCAAAGGGATCTTTGTGCAGAGAAACCGACCTGCCAGCGCGCAGTCGGTCTATGTGACGCTGGCTTTCTGTGAAATTTAAAACATTTGCATAATTACTTAAAGAACGGTCGACGCTATTGTACCGTGAAATAAGGAGTCCATGGAGGCTCAAGCAATGGAAGCTGTGTTTCTGCAATGGTTGATTGGTTGCAGAGAACTGAACTGATTTCTGTATATCGTAACATTTAGATTCTTCTGAAATGAATTACAGGTGGAGGAACCAGTGAGCGGTTTTCTCGGGGCTTGATTAAGTTCTTCTGTCTTTATTAGTTACACTGACGCTTTCCACTATTTCTTGAGTTAAAGTTAAGTGTGCCGGAGGTTCACAGAAGATGCCGGGAGTCAGTTTGTTCATTATCGCTGAATTGATCCTGAGCACTGGCAGTAAAACCGTGAGCGTCTGTAAATCTCCCGGATTTGCACTCCTTTTAATCGAAACAGTTTTACATGTATTACTAAAATGTTTATTTACTGTACCGCACCGGACATTCAACCATTACCCAGATCATGAAAAATATTCACTTTTACTGCGGATCATTCATTTTCTATTTACAGCTGCTGCAGCAACAGTCATAGTCGCCAACCTTCAGAAACATCAAGGCGCCAAGAATGGGGAAAAAAAGGCAGATCGCACTTTGTGCTGGAAATAAACCGATCCACGGAAAACAACCAAGTCATTTATGAGGCCGAAATACCAGACAAATATGAGCATCTGAATACCTTTTCATGTGACGTTGTACAGACTTAACAGTTGGTGGATTAATAAAAAGCACTTGCTAGTTGCAAATCCAGATGCGCTAATTAGCGCCCAGTTAGCACCGAGGATCTTGCCAAAAAAAAAAGAAAAGAAAAAAAAGAACAGAGTTGAGATCCTTTCACATACATTGTGTTGAATAATCATCAGGCCAGAGGAGAGAGTTTCCCTTCATGCAGTCCAGTGAAGGTGTTAGCGGGTCTGTTCGGGGTCAGTGGCCTATAGAACACAGTAGCGCTCCATGTGTCACACCTGTAAAAGTCATTGGCCCACATCGTAAACCGGCTCACGACTCTGGCATACAGGTGCCCTTCCTCTGCAGGCCTCAGGTGTGAGTCTATGTACAGTTGTGGTCAAAAGTTTACATACACTTGTAAAGAACATAAAGTCATGGCTCTCTTGAGTTTCCTAGTTATTTCTACAACTCTTGATTTCTCTCTGATAGAGTGATTGGAACAGATACTTCTTTGTCACAAAAAACATTCATGAAGTTTGGTTCTTTCATGACTTTATTATGGGTTAACAGAAAAAGTGATCAAATCTGCTGGGTCAAAAATATACATACAGCAGTGCTAATATTTGGTTACATGTCCTTGGCCATTTTCACTTCAATTAGGCGCTTTTGGTAGCCATCCACAAGCTTCTGGCAAGCTTCTCGTTGAATCTTTGACCACTCCTCTTGACAGAATTGGTGCAGTTCAGTTAAAGAGAGCCATGACATTATGTTCTTTACAAGTGTATGTAAACTGTTGACCACAACTGTATATGTGTGTGTGTGTGTGTGTGTGTGTGTGTGTGTTTTATTTGCTGGTGACGTCTAAATGGTTTTCTTGTCAGGAGCTCTTTTCATTAATTAAGCAAAAGAGGATCCTCAAGCCTCTCCTCGCCCACGCCAAGATAGATGGGACTGTGTGAGTGAGTGACTCACTCTCCCCGTTATGCTCGCCTCCGTCCAGAAAGCGCCCGCCCACCTCGTGGGCGGCGGCGGCGGCGTGCCTCCTCACCTTTGTGTACTGCAAGAACCCAATGTGTAACATTCTGTCCAGACATCCTTTTTTTTCCCCTCTACGTCTCCTCCTCCTCTTCCTCCTCCTCCTCCTCTTCCTCCTCCTCCTCCTTTCGCTTCCTCTCTGCGGATAACGACTTCCATACGTTTCAATATTGAGCTGGTGAAAAGGGGGAATGCTCTGAGTGGAGGAGGAGGAGGAGGAGGAGGAAATCTGTAGATGAGCTTCTGTTAAGTGTCTCCATATGTCCAGCAGTGAGCGCCTGCAAAGGGAGAGGTCTGGCCTGTTTTAGGGGAGGGGGGGGGGGGGCTGTTTGACTCCTCTCCACAGTCTGATAATTTGGTGCAGATAAATAACAGAGACGGACTGGATCACCCAACCGTACACTTACACCTCTTGGCCTCCTCCGTCTGTTTGACTCAGAGTAATCCTATCCCTCACTTTCGCCTCATCCTCGGGGGTGGGGGGGAGGGGGGGTGGGGGGAGGGGAGGGGTGGGGAAGTCTCTCTGGAAAGTCTGAACAACTCAAAGAACGGGCCTAAGATACAGTAGCTTCCTGTTCGGGCCATCTGAACATGTTCAATGCTTTCAGTTTTGCCGGGGGGGGGGTGGGGGGGGGGAGGGGGAGGGGGAGGATATTTTCCATGCTCAGCATTTCAGCCCCCACTCCACATGAGCGTGCAGTGGAACCGGAGGCTCCTCACTTGGCTGCCTCGGGAAGTTGTGGCTTTATTTTTTTATTTTTTTTCTCTCCAAACAATCCGTCTCTGCAGCTTGCTTGAATTTATC
>NW_027176858.1:0-21730 GCF_023349555.1 Cebidichthys violaceus
ACATATTTCCCCTCTTAATGCTATTTATCTGGATTGTTTTGGTGTGAGTTGCAAAGTCACAAGAACAAGGTCTGTGGATTAACTTGAGTAACCGGGTCATGATTTCTGGAAAGAGACGTTGCCGCTTTGAGCAACACCAGCCGAGTGTCACACAGTCCTGTTATATTGTAGGGTGAACTGTCCCTTTAAAATGGATAAAGTCAAAATGAGAGAGTCCAGCTGACACACACTAAACACTGCAGTGTTTAAAGAGTCAACATGCTCAGAACTGCACGACACACTCCTCTGGTATTTCACTCACCATCAGTTCTCCTCTGAAGGAATGAAATCCTACACACTCTCTCTCTGAGTGCAAACTACTGATGGCCTTTGTGTCCGTACACCCAACTCTTCTTCTTTTCTCCTTTTTCCCATTTCCCTGTGCACAGTTGACTTGTTCCCATAGTAACAGTGAGCGTACTCTCCTTACATGGACTGGCTGTCACAGCCTGTCACACACAGGAGGGGGGGGGGGGCAAAGCAAACCACAGTAGAGAGTGTGGAGTGTGCAGGCCCCACTGGCTCTAATGGTGACAAACAGTGGTAGCGCAGAAAGCCTGACGCCTCTGATACACTGATCCTGGAGAAAGTACCTGTTACAGCTTGTATACTTCATTATACTTTTACACAACCTGTTTCAAACTTGCAGCATCAGTGCTTTTTACATGCAGATTTGCATTTTGATGCTGGAAATAAACCTTTTTCTAATGCAGTGTTGATTGCTGATTAAAACAACTTTGCTAAATTGCTTGAACATTTAAAAAATTAATTCCACCTTCATTCACTAGCCTTGTAGGCCTATATGTGGGTTTTAAAACACTAAATACATGAGACATGTAAGTAGAAACATTTCAGTTATTAGTCATTTGTATTATCAGTAGTAGTAGTAGTAGTAAGAGTAGTAGAAGTAGTAGTAATAGTAATATAACCTTTAAGGCGTAATAAATGGACTCGGGTAAATAATGTAGGCGTTGGCTCTGTGTTTTTTTCCCATACTACGCCTGTCGCATTGAGTTCAAACCGCAGCTGCAGGCCAACATTAATAAATGAAACATTTTTTAGATCCATTGTGCAGACGAACAGCTCGAACAATCAGCCGCACCGGTCTGAGAAGTTCCCCATTCAAAAGCAGAAAGCCCTGCTCGTGCTTGAATGGGCGGTCGCGCGCACGAAGACAGAAAACCTGCTGCGAAGACAGAGAGCTGCGTCAAGTTAAACAGAACACACGCGGAGCAAGACCGGAAACCAGACATCGGGCCTCCAAAGTAATAGTGTAGAATATGCCATGGCAAAAACATGTAACATAGAAGACATAAGATAGTTGTTATTCAGATTTATATTCATCTGCTATGATTCACACGTCACAATGTCCCTCCTGTTAGTGATATTTACTTCCATTACAATTGTCAATATTGATGCATCAGGGAATATTAAACAGGCCTACCATTATACTGCTGATGCTTTAATATTTATCAATGCACTATATTTTATAGACATTATAGTTATTAGTGCTACTACTGTTACCACTCATTATTTGCATCGTTTCATTCAAATGGATTGACTATGTTGTAATTGTATTATATTGTTCATTCTGTACACATGACATATATTGCACAAGTTTGTGGTTCAAGATTTTGGGCTATATGAATAACATTGAATAAAAAATGTAATTGAAAAGTTGGAATGTAGCACTGATATTTATAGTGAAGAAGATTTAATAAGGTGTAAATATTTGCTCCAAAAATAGGTGCAGTGCTATACTTAGTTATTTTCCACTACTGTCTTCTGTTCCTGGCTCTCGTCTCATTTTGTCGTTCATGAAGCTTTTATTGTTTAGAGTCTAGTCTGGAAGCCATTTTTGAAATGTCGCGGGCTTAACGCTCGGCGGAGAAGGGGGGAGCAGAAGGGGAGAGGCGGACAGAGGAGGGGGAGGACAGGAGGAGACGAGAGGAGGGTGCTGGAAGGGGGACATTCACTCATTGTTACCAACTCGAGGAGTGGCGGAGACCCCGTTGCTACACGTGAATTTTCGGCACAACATTCAGGTAAAGTTGCCTTTAATTTAACCGGTTTAACGGCAAGCTTACATTTACCACCGGACTGTTTCTCACGAGCAGCGGCTCCTTCACCGCCCGGCTCGGTGCGCTGAATTAACGCTAGAACACCGGTCCGCTGGCTACATATGCCACGGTTACTATCATTTAGGATGAACTAACCGTCATCTTTTGTCTCCGCTGCGCTGCTTGCCATTGTGTTTTATTGAACCTTTTTTTCTGTAGTTTGGCAGAGACAAACAAACAACCGCGAGGAGGTCCCGGTTCCGTTACTTATAGCTAGCTACACGCGCATTTATAAGGAGCGGTTCATTTATGAATCTCCTGCTGGAGCTAAAGGAGGAGCCCGGTCATGTGGACGCTCAGGTGGACTAACGGGCGCAGTAATATACATATTTATAATAATATATATATTTAGAATAACCAACCTTTAGAATGCAGCGGGGCTTGACATTGTGTTCAGTAGACACAGGTGTACAAGCTATTAGTATTTATTGTTTTGTTATGGGTGTGTACTGTCATGTCAATGTAGCAATAACCATATGGAAAAAATATGGTTCAAATAAAGAAAAAGAAAAAAGGCTAAAATAAAAAAAATGCTGCAACTTAAGGTTACACAACTAAAATACACCAATACCATAAATAATAACATACCATAAATGATGTCACTCAATAAACGACCTTAAAAGCTTTGAATTCCCACGTAAAGGTTTATTTAGCTATTGCCCTGTGTGTAATTGTTTTGTTGTAATCGGTAGTCCCTAGCATGATATATTGCTGTTAATTAATTCTGTTAATGTCACCATTCATCTACACAACCACCCACCACAGTGAGATGAACCACCAACCCTCTGCAAACAGCCTTTTGTGTTCTCCAGTTGCAGCCCGTTATTTCTCTAATTTTCATTTAAAAAAAATAAATAAAACCTGTTCTTCTTTACAACAAAACATACTAGAGATGTTGAATAAATCGCTACTGGTGAACTGCTACAAAATATGTATTTAAAAAATGTTATGCTTTTATTTTACAGATTGCAGGTTGAACATCATCTTCATCGGTGGTCGTCATCACTATTCTCTCCAAAGCCTCACCTCTGTCCGTCGAGGCAGGAGAGGGAGGAGTGCCGGCGGTCGCGGCGCAGCATCTTAAAGGACCACAGCATCTTAAAGGACCACAGCATCTTAAAGGACGACAGCATCTTAAAGGACCACAGCATCTTAAAGGACCACAGCATCTTCCCTATGGAGGTCTTGTGACACTCTTCCCCACGGTGATGGATGCAGCCAGCTTCAGTCATGGCCGTGTGTGACTCCGCTGCCCGACCCACGCGGTTTCTCTGTGAGCTGAAGAGGAGGAAGAGACTACCAGACAGTCCCGGACGCTCCTCAAGCCTTGTGATTTCCTCATCCTGCTGAATGAGCCAGTGGCTGACTGGGTTCAGTTCATCCTTCTTCCTAACCAGCCGTCCTCTCTCCTGCTGTACGGACCGGTCATGGAGCTCTTGTGGGTGCTGTCGGTGTCCATGTTGACGGCGTGCGCTGCCATCCCCATGGATGTGGCGGAGGAGAGCCACAGTCTGTTCACTTGTGAGCCCATAACCCTACGCATGTGCCAGGGGCTGCCCTACAACTCCACCTACATGCCCAACATACTGAATCACTACGACCAGCAGACTGCGGCCCTCGCCATGGAGGTAATGTATACTGCTGACCTGTGAGTTTTAAAGCTCCAGTTTGTGTTACTGGAAAATGAGACCGTGAGGGAGAGTACAGGTATTTGCTGATATATTTTGTGCTAATGATCTTTAGTGGTATTCATTTAGAAACACATTCAGACTACGACGGAGCAGTTAGACGTAGTGGGGACTTATTGAGACACGGCAGCTTTAAGATCAGTGGAAGCTGGAGACCTAGGATACATGAGGCCTTCCTTTACTAATGTTTAAAAAATTAAAATAATAAAATGCTAGGAAATTTAAATATATGCATGTATGGATGCATGGATTAACCTTTTATAAAAGCAACCTGTTTTATTATTTTTTATCTAAATTTGTCTATTTAAAGCGGTGTAATTTATGACAGAATAGGTAATTGCCTGATTAAAGTAAATTAAATAATTGCAGTATGTCACACTAGGATTTTATATTTGAGTCAGAGATGGTAAAATTTGGAAATTAATTCATGACATATTGCGTCTAACTCAGTCCGTAAATTGCATCTTCTTTTTGACGCGGAGACCTTTTCAGTTTTGTTCCGTTTCTGTTCCTCGTTTTTCCCGTCGCTGACCTTTTCCCCTGATTCTTTCTAGAGCTCAAACAATTAGAATGAAATAATGTGATAAGCATTTTGATTCATCCTTTGAGTCATTTTTCAAACATCTGGCTTCAGCTCCTACAGTATGATGATATAAAACGGGTTTTGACTGTTGGTTGAGCTAAACAGACATTTGAATTTGTCACCTCGGGATCTGAGAAATTGTGATGGACGTTTTTTCATACATTTTTTGATATTCCTTTGGCTAGATTAATAATGGATTCTGAACTTTGAATTGAGATTTGGACTCATTTTAGTTTGCCGTTGTTTTAAATGATTTTTAGTAAAGACATGGATTGGGAACATAAATAGGTACTGGCCTACATAAATCAGGCTATAATAATCCCATTTTGAGAGAAATCATTTCATATTTTGGGCCAAAAATATGAAATGATTTCGCAAAATTTAGTGGCGTTGCTGATGTGAAAAACATTCCCTCGCCAAATTTGTAGAAATCCTCCTCACCAATTTGACCGTGTTAATGAATGATTATTTATAACTCGGGCTGCCCCCTCAATTTGGTCGACTTAGATATCTTTAGTTGAGGACCGTCCTTGTAATAACCCTCTCTGTTTTCACATGTTTCCATATTGCCAGTGTCTTCGAGGGGTTAAAAACATAATGCATTTTGTGCAGTCTGAAAAATGTGCGGTTTTCCTCCAAATACTGTATCTTTTGGAGATCTTGTTTTTATGAAAAATTGGGTACCTTCAATATATATATATATATATTTTTCTTTTTTTTTTTTTCTTTTTTTTTTTTTCAGAAAAAATTCACACACACACACACACACCTTTTCTGAGCACTTTCCTCGGGTCCTTTCACTCTTTTTTACTCTGTTGTCGGTGCGTCACATAGTTGTGACTCTACAACAGTACAATTGCACTGCAAAACACACACATTGTCAGGTGAGGACAGTCTTCCTCACATGTTGATGAAGGGTTCAGTGTGTAGACACCAGCAGCCCTTACAGCGATCACCAAGGCTCTCTGGGTTTGTGCTGAGAGCTTGTAATATCAAAGTGCTAGCCTACTTTAATTTGGCTCCTCTCGCTCCAGGGATTGGGAATGCATTAGCAAAACATTAAGCAGAAAATTAAGTTTTAATACTTGTCCCTGGAGGCACAGTGCATTATTAAATTGTCCTTAAAATGGTTTCTGTCCACCGACTGGCATGTTGACAGACAGAGCGATTTACCACAACATGTAGGGACTCTTCACATTTTACAGCAGTTAGTTACTTTAGCCTGAGAGTGAAGACACCAAACTGTGGTTCAGATGACGGATTAAGGCTCAGTCTCCTGTGTTTAGTCCCTGTTTATTGTTCTACCCCTTAGATTATCCATAGATTTACCAGCCACAGCATCAGGCTGTTGTGGCTGTGTTGTGCTCTGTGAAATGACGAGTTAGGCATTTACACACAATCATGGAGCAGATGCATCACCTCGTTAGCTTAATCCCATCCTCTGCATAGGCTGATCCCTCTGGAAGCTCAATCTATCTAGCAATTACTGGCCAAAATGCACCAAAACATTAGGCTGGCTGCAACATCTGTGTGTGTGTGTGTGTGTGTGTGTGTGTATCAGTCCATCCATCTTTATTCATCTCACTTTATTCATTCTCAGCATCATGTTCCCTCCATCACTTTTACCCTTTGACACCCGCTCCTCCCCTCCTCGCCCGGTACGGTGGTGATGTGTGCCCGAGCCGTGGCGACCATCTGTGCCTGCTGCACTTCACTGTACCCGCTCTGAGCGAGTGAGGGATGGAGGGAAAATCCTGGGTTATGTAACCTAGTCCGAACAGGGCCTGGCCGACCGCGGTAGTACACAGCATCACATCACAGCATCACATCACAGCGTCGCATCACAGAATCACATCCTAGCATCACATCACAGCTGCACTCGCGCTCGGAGAAGATGCACCTCTCCTGGCCGCTCGTACTCGCTGTGTCAAAATCGTTTTCTCATTGACGGAGATGTTGCTAAGCCGCTGCTGTGTTCGCTCTCTGCGCCTACTCGCAGTGTGTGGGTCGCAGTGAACAGAGAGAGGCACTTCTGGTTTAGACGGTGTTCACTTTGATTGGTCATGGATCCACAATTAAGTCTCTTTTAAAGCTCAGAAATGGTAGTTGGGTTTTGGAAAGCACATGCAAAGCCCAGTAGGTTCCAAATAAGGAGAGACCATGCCTCTGTTTGGCTCTTGTTTTCCAGATAACTCGCCCTAGATCCAGTTCATGGGAGAATTCAAAGCCTGTAAGATGCCGAGGGCAGCCAAATGAGAATTGACAGTTGATTTTAAAGGGAATTAGGTCCGCTGAATAGCCGTGATAATGATGATGAATGCCCTGCACCGTGGAGAAACTGGGAGTTGGACGAGAACCAACGCCTGCCGTTCTTGCCGTTTTTGTCCAAACCCCCTGAAGTGGTGTCTGTCTGATTCCTTTCCTCCCGTCTCGCTTCTCAAGGTCTTTTCAAGGTTTTAGTATTTCGGGAAAGCGAGCGCAATTTGTCACAATATTGTTATAAAGTTTCTTGTTGCTTTATTTTGCGAGGTTTACCGGAAATATTACCATCTAGAGATGTTCACTGTAGCGTATTTCATCTCAGGCTGGTGTTTACTGTGTATGATAAATATAATCATTAACAGATTCACACAGGGATAGAAGACCTTCTTTTTCCCTTTTTTACCACAAATACATATTTAATGACAGGTGATCGTACAAACAGGACTTTCTGTGCTGATGCTCGGTCATCGCTGACCGCTGAATGACCTCACAGCTGAAGTGGGACAGCAGCCTCGGGGCTGTGAAGTACGGCCTGTTCCTGTGGCACAATGATACTGTGCCACGCTCACATGAGATAAGAGCGTGGCGGATTTGACTGTCACTACAAAAAGAAGAAAGATCGGGGCTAGAATCCCTTTCTTTAGAGAGATGCGCACTTTAATGTATGGCAGCGTGGGCTCATCACAGTAATCAGTTGGAATGGTATGAACTGTCTTTGGTTCAGTGTGAGATCAGCATTCTTTAAGGTCAGATGATAAGTAAGCAGCTAGATTTGCATTTCCTTTAGGGACATTTTTGGCAGAATGTGGAGGGTAATGTCACGATAGTGTTATAAACATTTCTTTGTCTTGTGAAAAATAATATTTCTATGAATGTGCCGTGTGCAGAAAATGTGTCCTGAGCTTTACAAATATCTTCCAAATGTCCAGAGGAAAGACATATATTTGTAGAGAGGGCCGTGGTGATGGAGGAGGGGTGGAGACGTGACTGTGGTGGTTAGAGTGTTGAGAACAGGGAGAGCTTCAACGTTTCTTCAAGGCCAGATGGGACAAGCGAAGGTTAATTAAATTAGATTTATTAGCGGGGTTTGTTTACACGAAGCCAAAGCCAAGCTTTGCAAATCTTTTTTAATGACTGCAAGATAAAAACGATGAATGTTGGAAAATCAGTGACGGTAAACAAGCCCTAAAATGTCCTGTTCTGTCACTATGACCAGGTTATTCTGCCTATAGAGGCACCATCATTGGTAGTAATAGGATGGAATTAAAAAAGTCCTTTCTAGATTTCATCTTTACATGTTATTTGTTGCGTTTTGTTTAGTGTGAAGTGTTAGCAGGGACACACAGACTGATCAATAGTCTGTTTCTAATCTGCTCTGTCCCACTTCCACTCATCTCCTCCTCCATTCAGGTCCTTAAATCAGCCTCTTGTCTCAGGTTTACAACGCATTCAGATAAACTGTGTCATGTTACAGCTGCTGCGTAGAATAACCCAGATACTCCACCCATGCTGTGTGAATGGATTTGTAAAGGAGAGGTGTGTGTGTGTGTGTGTGTGTGTGTGTGTGTGTGTGTGTGTGTGTGTGTGTGTGTGTGTGTGTGTGTGTGTGTGTGTGCGTGTGTGTGTGTGTGTGAGAGTTTCAGTAAAATGCTGATAACACTCTCTGATGCTTAACAAGTCTGTTAAAACGGGCTGCAGTGAACTAAAAAGTACACCATGTAACATGTTCATTGTGTAAAGTAGTGAAGATGTTTCCCGGCTAAGCACAAACACACACGCACGCACACACACACACACACACACACAGACACAACATGGTCTGATAAATCCTACCCAGCGTGACCCAGGCTATAAAGGAGCCTCTTGTTTTATTTAATGTCCAACACCGTGTTTATTGGCAGTGGACTGAAAGAGAGGCACATCCAGAGAGCAAGTCGCTGGTCCACAACAACCTTTCTGTGCATGTGTGTCAGTGTGTGTGAGTGTGTGTGTGTGAGTGTGTGTCTGAGTGTGTTTGTGTGTCTACATGGTTTTCAAACATTTCTTAGCGGAGAAAGACACGGTTGACTCAGTCGACCCATCTCTCTCTCTCTCTCTCTCTCTCTCTCTCTCTCTCTCTCTCTCTCTCTCTCTCTTCCCCACTCTCTCAACCCCCCCCCCCCACCACCACCACCTCCTCCTCCCATCTCTTTTGTCCTCCCCCTCCCCCTGCGCAGGGCTCTCCCGTTGCCCAGGAAACAGTCCCAATTGTGCTGTTAACAAAGGGAGCGGAGGCTTTCTTGCCTCCCGGGAGGTGGTCCCCTCCGCCCCGCACCCTGACCTCCTCGAACCCTGCTCTCCACCCTCTTCTTCCTCATCCTCCCTCCTCCTCCTCCTCCTCCTTCTCCTCCCTGGTGATGCATCACTCGTCACCATGGCGCTGAGCTTGGAAATTTGGAGAATTGGAATGGCAGCAGAGGAGAAAGGAGGATAGAGGGGGAGAGAAAATGCAGTAGGGTGAGGGGGTGATGAGAAGCGAGGTGACTGGGAGGTATTTGTAAAAGAACAAATCCACACAGATCAGTTGGCCACGCTGGGCTTCTTTGTCAGCAATTCATCAGTCACTGCATCTTAGCAGCAGCCTCTGAGCCTTCATTAAAAGATAATTACTTTAGCATCAGGACGCTACACACAGCCACCCTCTGATGACTTCATTGGACTCGGCCACATTAATATTTCATATCACTGCAATCTTGATCTGATTCAAAACATGCTGGATCATCTCAGATATTCATGGAGGTGAAACTGAGGTCAAGGCTGTTTGTCTCAGCTCTTCAAAGGCTGGAGTCTGGAGATGAGAGGTTCTCACCTAACGATGCAGCAATATGATAAATCACATGAAAACAAATGCATGTTCACCACATTGACCTGCTCGGTATTTATTCTAGACACTACATTCCGATGCACTGCTGATATTTGCCGTTTAATCAGAGACGAGTCACATCCCCAGGAGTTCAACCAGGCAGATGAATTACCGTAAAGGAGCCCCACCACTACAGAACTGCATCTTTAGCTCCGGATCATCAATGTCACAGTAGTAAAAACACTGGTGTAAATAATGAGATGAATTCCATCAAGGTCCTGGTATTGTCCAGGCTGTCATGGCTGACTGAGACACTTCAGTCCTCCAGAGTCTGATGACACTGTAACCCAGTAGAGAGGTCATCCAGGCTCTCCTGTTCAGGCCAGTCTGGGTCTGACTTTGGTTATCGTTGGTTTTTCTTCACTTTAGTCGTCCTCGTCTCTTGACTTTTATGTTGTCTACGTATGTATTTTTTTGTCCCTTATGGCACTTTTTACGATTTGGTCTTGAGTGTTTCAGACATTTAGATGTAGCTCGTCAGCTATCAGGAAACACTTCTCACTCGTGCAACACTGGACACCTTCCCTCTCTGCTTGTTGTGACAAATGATTGTGATATATATTTTAGACAGTATCTCACAACACTATTAAATTTAGCAAATTTAATTTTAGGATAGAAATATATGTCCATTGACGGGTACTAAACAAAGCAGCAGTTAACTAGCTGACTGTGACTGTGTGAGCTTGCTGTTTCCAGAGTGGCATATTATTCCACACTTTCACAGATCCAAAAATCCCCAAACAAGCCCTCATGAATACGTAATGAGTGTGGTGCTGAGATTGAAGCTGAAATTATATTAGCATACCCCCTCCCACCCCAAGGCCTACACCAGAGTTGTGTATTACACGCTCGATTCTCCTTACACGGCCGGCTCTGGGGTGGAAAGCGCCATGACAGACCCCTGGCCATTCATCGGTCCAGTGGTTCACCAGCTGTTCCCTGTGTGCCCATTAACGTCAAATCCCCGTGGAGGGTGTGGAGGGTCCGCAGGGCCTCAGTATCTTGGTGGTTGGAGCTGTTTGGGCAAAGCTGCCACGAGCCATATGTCCCATCCACCACCAGTGAGTCCTGCCCACACTTACTCGCATGATGGGTTGACTGGGATAAAATGGCCGAATAGAGATACTGAAGAGATGGAGGAGGGGAAGGATGATGGAGGAGTATAAAAATAGAAAAAAGGGAGGCATGATGAATAGGAAGAGGGATGACTATGAAGACAATCAGATTGTTTTCCCCCTAGCAGATCATCACTCCCTGTAGCCTATATATTTATTCAACCGTTCCCCATGGCATCTCTGTTTGCAGTGCACTACAGTACATTGTGTTCTATGGAGCACATCGGTAGCCTGCGGGAGTCAAAGCGGAGTGGAGGAGCGAAGATGCAAGCTCACTTTAGCTGCATTAGATCATGTTTGAGTGGCTGACGGGGCAGCACCGACGAGTCAGAGACGTCACAGTAGGCACAGTACTGCAGCACTGACGTGTTTGACCCTGACTCTAGCTGTTCTAAATATATTTACTTTAAAGAGGGGTCGTTATTGTGAATGGTGTCTCTTTTAATAATTCTATGAAGCCCTTTTAATGTCAATCTGTATCCACAGTACTGTTCAGGTGTCTCAGTCTGGCCTCTCTGCTCGTACTAAACAGGAGCTTTTAGCATCACCAGACTCCAGCTGCCATGCCAAGAGTATAACTCTGACTCTGAGGTTAGACTCTGTGAGTAGGCTACACCTTTGGAGAGCTTTAACTAGTCCAGTGTGATTGATGGCGTACATCTGCAGTAATAGACCATCTGAAGGTGGCTCATAACGGATGTGTTAATGCTTTATAAATACCTCATAACATGAGTCCTCGTGCTGTGGTGCTCAATGAAACGTGATGACTCCATTTGTACAGAAATGACACGATCGACTGCTTGATTGATCTCAGCTCTGACAGGCGTGTAAGTCACCTCGACTGTGTGCGGATGAACACTCTGCTGGGTTAAGACTCGTTATGTGACCACCAACCCTCGTCATCCCTGATCTCTCACAGTGGAGGTGACTAACCAGTTGATTACTCCACTGAACATGTGTCTGTCTCGTGATTGCGTTCCGTCTCCTCCACAACAGCTCATTGTCGTCTCGCTGGAGAAGTGATATGAACAAAAGCTGCATGGATGTGGATGCTTTGTGCTTTAAGGGCCAAGGCTAACACCCATTATAATCCTTTTTGCATAAAGACATCCTATGTGGGTGGCAGCCAAACGTGCTGATGTGGCAGACATATGGTGGCTAACGCATTACAACATCCTGATCAAATGTGATTGCAGTTGAGGTGGCAAACAATCGAGAAGAACAGAGCAAAAGTCTCTGAAATAATTTATTTCTGCATTCTGAGCTAAAAACATGTTCAGGACATTTCTAAAGCTCAGTGCTGTGTAATATGGATTAAAGGGATGAACTGTGTTTCCAAATATCCATGTTCAGCCGAAATGACCAGTTGTATAACAGCAGCCTCCAATTCTCATTTCATGTTTACACTGCTTAATAATCCCATTTTGGGATTTATTGGTATGTGGCTGAGAAGTGTTTTTTATGCTTAAGGACCCAGATGGGTCAGAACAGAACAGAACTGAGCCTTATATGTTTTTGGGTTAACTACTGTGTGTAATCTTCAACCCCAGCTGCTCCTCCTTTGACTCTGTCAGTGTAGCCGCTTTTAAATGTGGCACAGGTTCAGTAGCTTATCTCTCAGGGTGCTTTCACACCCGTAGTTGGGTTCATTATTCCGGACCAAAGGGGATAAAATAATACATTGTTGACTTTTAGTTCTGGTCCGGTTCCTGTTCACGCAGACTTCTTACAAACGAACCAAGAGGAGAACACTTTATTGGTATTATTAGACTGCAGATCAACCGCATGTTATGAAGAATGAGTACCCGGTACAGACAGGACTGTACAAAGGACCCATTGCACACGCTGCAGTAATGATTCTGGGCTTTTTGACTGTGGCATCACTGTCACACACTTGTTTATAGACTTATGAAGTAACAAAGTCAAGCACAGCAGTTTTGACGTGCATACATGTTGATTTATATAAATGGCCTCATACAGATTCATTATCAGATCGATTCCTGAACACGTTTCACAATCAGAAGATAGATTTATTAGTAGTTTAGCTTTTGAAATGATGCTCAATTCACATCATCTGCTCTCATAAAATCCTGGGCTCGGTTCACCAGGGTTCCACTGACAGCGTTCACACCAGTTAAATGAGCCGGACTAACCGGGCCAACGGACCCGAGTTAGATTAAACCAGACCAGACCGGTACGGTGTGAAAGCTCTCTGAAAGTGTCACTTATGACTTCACATATTCCCAACATACTTCCTTCAACAGACATCCGTTAACAGTTAACGGCTGAACAAAACGGTGAACGTGTTTCTACCACAGAGACATGTCCTCGTTAATATCCACCCATCTAACAAACACCGAGACAAACGGCCCCTGTCTGTCCCCTCCTCACCCCTCCCCTCCCCCTCCTTGTCCCTGTCTTTAAGTGTTGGGGGATGGCGGGTAGCATTAGTCTGGCTGACTTGGGTGTGGCTGGAGGCTTCTCTGTATCACACACCAGCACTGAGGTGTATGCAAATTCATGCATACAGACACATGTAAGCATGCACTGTTGGACGTGTGGGTTCCTATATGCTTTCCCACTCACCGACACACTCTGTGCATTTGCATGTTAACTACTTGCCCCAAAGATGCTTCCTGCGCTCACGCCTCTTGGCTCCGTTTATATGCGAGAGGCCATTATGTTGCCGGTACGTGGGTGTGTTAGCATGTAAATAATATACTTCCGTCAGTACTTTGGTTTATGTGTGTGTGAGTGTATGTGCGTTGCCGCAGTGTGTCAGTCAGCCACAGCGTGGTCCTCCCTGTAACACAAAGGTCCTGTCAGTGTGTGTGTGTGAGAGAGGTGGGGGTGGCCCAGCTTGTTGTGCTCCTCCTGTCTGAAGGATGGGGGGGGGGGGGGGGGGGTAATATCATGGGGTGGAGGGGATTATTAGGAAAGAGGCCAGAGTTGTTTTTGTGGGCTCATCTCCAGAAAGAGACATGCTCCACTGATCTCTTTGTGCCTCTCTGGCCCTCGTTGTGAAGCTGGGGCCACACTCCGGCTGCAGCGTTATCTTCGTAAACCGTTTCAAATAAAGGAGTGTTATTCTTGAGTGCTGTTGTTTTTATTTACACTTGCATTGTTTTCCCCTCCATCTCCACCTGCAGCCGTTCCATCCCATGGTGAACCTCCAGTGCTCTCCGGAGCTCCGGATGTTCCTGTGCGCGCTCTACGCTCCGGTGTGCACCGAGTACGGGCGGATGACTCTTCCCTGTCGCCGCCTCTGCCTGCAGGCCAAGAGCGACTGCTACAAACTCATGGACATGTTTGGTGTCAGCTGGCCGCAGGAAATGGACTGCAACAGGTTGGTACAACAGCAGTGATTCTTCTCCCCCCGGGTTAATCTGAGCGGTAACAGCCCGGGTGCATCAGTGATGTCAGGAGTCCAGCAAGTGTGTGAAAAGTAACATATCTGAGCCATGATAATGAAGAGGCTTCGAGGAATACCATGAAACTGTTGGTCTGATTTTGAGAACTGGCTACTAAACACTTAGACTTAATTCAAACTCTGTTTGAATCCCAGAGGGTGAATCAGTTCAGCAGCCAGATAATTGATTTAGTCAACCACACATCAGATTAGACACATCAGTAGCAACACATCACGCTGACTGGTCCAACACAGCACTGCAACGCCATCGACAACATTGCATTCACACATTGTCACAAATGAGAAGAGATGAGCTTAAAAAAATATGATGAAGGAATTGAGCAAGTAAGCATTTTACAAGAGTTCTATCTTTCCTGTTACCGCTTAGGCACATGGCTGATACACAAACACACACACACACACTAACCCATAAAGGACCAACCAAGAAGGTTGCAAGTGTGAATACCAAAGGGGAGGGAGGCTCAGTGGGTCATCTTAAGACTTCAGACATGGTTTGAAAGAATGATTCAAAATCAATCTGCTAAGGAAGGATATGATCAGAACAGGAGAAGTGAGGTTGAAAAAGGTTATTTCACTTTGATAAAGCTTTGCATTACAGAGATCCAGGTCCAGGACGCTGATGATGAAAGGTTGCTGGTTCTGACCGGCAACAGACATCCTCCATCTCTCTAACCTCAATTCCTGTCAGCTTCCTACTATGTGCCTATTTCATGGGGATAAAAATACCTCAAGAATACCTGAGGAAGTGGTATTCAGCTGCTTGATAATATAACGCAGTGATAATGAAACTTAGTAAATGCTCTCTAGAATGGAGTATCTGTCTCAGACTAGTTTCAAGGCTCTGCCAGTTGAATTTCTTCTCCTCTTTCCTGCACTTCTGTGAGCGCTAATCAGTTTAATCATCAATCTTAAAAGCTATGAGAGGCTTTTGAAACAGGTTGGCAGTAATGTGAACAGTGAAATATCCCTGAGATCAAACCGTCTCATCTCCTCTCAGGTTCCCAGACTGTGACGAGGCCTACCCCCGTCCTGTGGACCTGCTGTCCGGCTCGGACACGACTGAATCCCCCATCTCCGTCCAGCGGGACTACGGCTTCTGGTGTCCGAGAGAACTCAAAATCGAGCCCGAGCTCGGTTACTCCTTCATGGGGGTCCGCGACTGCTCCCCCCCCTGCTCCAACATGTACTTCACGCGGGAGGAGCTGACGTTCGCCCGCTACTTCATCGGGGTGGTGTCCATCGTCTGTCTGTCTGCCACCCTCTTCACCTTCCTGACTTTCCTCATTGACGTGTCGCGCTTCCGCTACCCGGAGCGTCCGATCATATTCTACGCCGTGTGCTACATGATGGTGTCCCTGGTGTTCTTCCTTGGGTTTCTGTTGGAGGACAAAGTTTCCTGTAACGCAGCGAGTCCCGGGAGGTTTAGGGCTTCAACAGTGACCCAAGGCTCCCATAATAAAGTAAGAAAACATCTTCCCTTCACTGTATTTTATTCGGTTTGTCTCCTGCCGAGATATTGATATTGATCCTCCACCTGTACATTCTCTCTCTGTCCCAGGCATGCACCCTCCTCTTCATGGTGCTGTACTTCTTCACCATGGCCGGCAGTGTCTGGTGGGTCATTCTGACCATCACCTGGTTCCTGGCGGCTGTTCCCAAGTGGGGCAGTGAGGCAATAGAGAAGAAGGCCCTCCTGTTCCACGCCTGTGCCTGGGGCATCCCCGGCGTCCTCACCGTCACGCTGCTCGCCATGAACAAGATCGAGGGAGACAGCGTCAGCGGGGTGTGCTTTGTGGGGCTGTACAACCTGACGGCCCTGCGCTGGTTCCTGCTGGCTCCGCTGGGATTGGATGTCGTGGTGAGGAAGAGTAGAAGAGATTTCTTAAAACATATTTTAATTGTGATGTCTCACCTTGATGGGAGCACTTCTTCTCAGTTGTTTCTAGAGATAATGTTTTGTTCTGTGATGAGGGTGTAATGTATGAAAAGTATTCCTGACAAGTGAAAGCATAGCATTCAGTGCTAACAGACTCAGCCGGTCAACACTGATCTGGTTTACAAGATCACTGAAAGCCATGAACCCATCCCTCTGTCCCGTCCTCCCAGGTTGGTGTGGCACTGCTGCTGGCAGGCATAGCAGCACTGAACCGAGTCCGCATGGAGATTCCACTGGAGAAGGAGAACCAGGAGAAACTGGTGAAGTTCATGATCCGCATCGGCGTGTTCTCCGTGCTCTACCTGGTCCCTCTGCTGGCCGTCCTGGCCTGCTACCTTTACGAGAACAGCCACCGGGACATCTGGGAGACCACCTGGGTCCAGGAGAAGTGCAGAGATTACCACATCCCCTGTCCCTACCAGGTAATGTACATGACTCTGTCAGGGCTCCCACAAATCCTGGAAAACCTGAAAAACACCTGGTTGACCAACTTTCTAGTCATGGAAAACACAAATTCCATCGATTCCATCAATCTCCATTTTCCAATGAACTTCTAGCCTATCAGAGCTCCGCAAAACAGAGGGCATAGCCGTTATGTTTAGGATCACATCAATGTTAAATTGTAGTTTATGGAACAGAGTATTTTGAAGATGTGCATTGCATTTTAACAGGAATCATTAACACACTGCAAGTTGTTCTGGTTATGACTCCTAATTCCCTAAATACTTTGGTACCTCTATGTGGAGGAGGGCTCAAACCAACCTGCAAGTTAAAAATATGTATTTTTAGTTTCTTTATTGGCTAATAATAGCTAAGCTTGTCTGCACGCATATTTGCTGTCATCAGATCTCATCCTCTTCTGTGAAACAAATGTACAGAGAGGTGGAGAACAAGTACAAATCTGTGATTTCTGACAGGAGACTGGATTCATAGGAAAGGTGACATTCATTTGTAACATATACATGTAGCACCTGTAATTACATTTTGAATCTCTAATACCATATGGTCATTACCCTTGCCATTACCACTTATTACACATGTAAACACTATATGTAATTATTGCAATATAACATTTTGCTGTTGCTGAAATATCCCATAATCCCACTCACTTCAGTTTTATAAACTGTTTAGTCGCTTGGAGGTGCTGAGATACTGAAGCCTTTATTCATAGACGTCTATCACATTGTGCACAGATGTTTGTACACATTAAATGTACAACTGGGACTTTTGGAGGAAGCTAGAAGACAGAGCCTGAGCTAACAGCTGGGAGGAGGCTGACAACTGCCAGATGTGTTTGCACACAGAGACATTAGAGAGCAGGATGCTCAGTGAGTGTGTGTGTCCTGAATATGACCAAACAATGTGTGCATTTAAACGCAATGCACACACACACACAAACACTCTCACCGTCATACATGAAACAAACTAGTGCTTGTCCTCAGTAGCTTGCTTCACAGAGCTGCATTAGCCTGCAGCATGAGTACACATACACACACACACACACACACACACACACACACACACACACACACACACACACACACACACACACACACTCCATCTGATAGAGCTGTTAATAATTCAAACGGTGCTCTCTCTCTCTCCCAGGTATCACCTCCCATGTGAGCGTGCCTTAGCACATCCGTTTTCTCCACTGCATGTTCAAAGTGGATAGTGATTGTGACAGAGCAGGGAGGGAGGGTGTTGCAGGTGTGCAGACTACTAGGTGTGTGTGTGTTGTTTTGTTATCAGGGGTTCAGTATTGTGCTGCAGTAATAGCCACTCTGTCTCTGGTATTTATTTGGACTTGATCTGGGTCTCAGTCAGAGACTCTGACTCTCCTGTGTACTAAAATAGGCAGTGGCGTTCGCTTCCATTTCTTTGCACCACTAAAACTCATTTGATGTGTAGAAATGAGCTGAGTTGGCGATCTGACAGTCGCAGCACTGCGGTGATGTAGAGCTACAGCTGTGGGCAGAGATGCATGAGCATTGTGTAAGATCAGAGTGGTGCTCTTAATCTGTCACGTAAACACTGCATTGTGTGTGTGCAGAGCAGTAATCCGCTGTGTGTGTGTGTGTGTGTGTGTGTGTGTGTGTGTGTGTGTGTGTGTGTGTGTGTGTGAGGATGGGTCAGTGGGGTCAAACTGCACCACGTACAGACTGTAGTTACAGCAGATCTGAGCACAGTTCTCATCATACACCATACAACAGTGCACTGTGGAGATGCCTCTAGGAGCAAAACCACACAAAGTTTCTACGTAGCATCCACCCCTCCCCCAGCCCTGCTCTGTTCATATGAAAGCACACACATGACAGTATGCTTCCACACACACACACACACACACACAGTCAGTAACGTGCATCAGTAGATCGCTTAGACTCAAAGTCCCTCACTATATTTATCTTAAAAGCCTTCCCTGGGGCTCAGACCTCCACTCTGCTAAACAGCGCGCGCGCGCGCGCGCGCGCGCGCGCGCGCGCACACACACACACACACACACACACACACACACACACACACACACACACACACACACACACACACACACACACACACACACACACACACACACACACAGAGACAGTCAGATTGGGGATCGACTCATGAGTCAAAGGAACAACAGAAGGCTGTTTTTGTGAGTTTGACATTGGAGCCCTCAGCTCCTGTGTATCTGCAGCAGAACGTACTCCATACTGTCTGTAATGAGGACGTTGGTTGTAGTCTCTCATCTCTCTGCTGTGATGAGTGTGGATCACTGGCCTCAGGGCCACTCATAATGAGACCACTATGACTCCGGCTGTGTGGGCCTGTGTGATAGTGAGCACATAATGAGACGGGAGGAGAGGAGGAGATCCTGATTCTGTGCTTCAGTGCAGGCCAGCTGGCAGAAGGCAGCAGTCAGTGTAGAACAGTATTTATTTTACACTGTTTGTACATTCAATGCCTTAACATGATAGTTTCATCCACACTGACCCACAGTCAATCCTATATCACCACAAATATGATCTACATGAGACAGAGACTTTAATATTTATGAAGTGAACATCGTCAGAATCCTAAAACCTGGTAAATGTTAACCTGCACTGTTAAACACCATGAAAGAGAAGTGAAAAGACAATAAACAAGCAGCAGAAAATACTATTAGGACTGTTAATACCAGCTGTTGTCAGAGATGTGTGTGTCAGTGATGATATAGAGCAGACACACACACACACACACACACACACACACACACACACACACACTGAGAATGCATACACTTTGTCAGGAGGTGTAAAGCCTCTAACTAGTTCATACTGCAGCAGCTTCCTCAGTGTCTGGTGGTTTGAGGTTATTGCTCATGAGGTAAAAAACAGCAACGCATATATATATGTGTGTGCGTGTGTGTGTGTGTATTTTTGTGTATTTCTGGATCAAATGTGGCAAATTAAAATTTTGAAATTAGCAATGCTTTGTGTTAAATCTGGGTGTGGAAATAGGATGTTGTGTCAAAAAATCTCCCCACACACACACACACACACACACACACACACACACATATTTATATTGTACATGCCAGAGAATACCCACAACCCTGTGCATGTATGTGCCCTGTAGGTGGAGCGCACCAGCCGTCCTGACCTGGCCTTGTTCCTGATCAAGTACGTGATGATGCTGATCGTGGGAATCCCCTCAGTGTTCTGGGTGGGCAGTAAGAAGACCTGCTTTGAGTGGGCCAGCTTCTTCCACGGCAAGAGACGCAAAGAGTACGTACTGATGTTCTCAGGATGTTTTCTGTCACACTGACGGCTAACGGGCGGTTTATGTAACTGTACGCTCTACTGCCATAGCTGTACACATGGCTTTAGATATAGCATGCTAAATATTTAAGTAGCAAACTATCTTTAAAATGTTTCATACTCAAGTTTTGTTCCAGTATTTTTAACTTGAGCGTTCCATCTCTTCGTAGTGATAATTGAATAAAAATAAGATGAGTGGATTTTTAATCTCATCATTTATTCTAGCATAATACTTCCATGTAGCTTTAGCTCACATATTGTGGGAATGAGGAACTATTTTACAGCAAGAAAACCCCCCCCCAAAAAACCCATAAATATATATATATATATACACACATATATACGTATATATATGTATGTGTGTACATGTATGTACATGTGTGTACATGTGTGTACATGGCTTGGTGGTGAACACTGGCCCTTCTCTGCGCTCACTCCCCTCCCCTCCAAACTCAGAGCATTAACCCCCTCTCCCACCGCCTGCTCCACCCACTCCTCCATTCTCTTCTACCACCCCACCACCTTCCCCCTGTCCCTCCCCACCCTGTTGCGTCTCTCCTTGCCCTCCCTTCCTCCACTCCCCTCCTCCTCTTCCTGCTCCGCTCCCTCCCTGCCCTCCTCCTGCTGCAGCGGGATGGTCAACGAGAGCAGACAGGTGCTCCGGGAGCCCGACTTCGCCCAGCTGTTGCTCAGGGACCCCAACGCCCCCATCGTGAGGAAGTCCCGGGGCACGTCCACCCAGGGGACCTCCACCCACGCCTCGTCCACCCACCTGGCCATGTTGGATGAACCGCCCAGCGCCAGCACCAGCCGGGCCGGCTCGGTCCGCAGCGCACGCTCCAAGATGAGCAGCTACCACGGCAGCCTGCAGCGCCCCCGAGACGACAGGTGGGTCTCGTATCCTTCAGCTGTGTTTTGTGTCTGCATTCGTCCACAGAGAGCCCGGCTCCTGATGCTGCCGTTTGTCTTTGTCCCAGATATACGGGCTCCAGTTTCCGGGCCATAGACGACCGACTGCTGTACGGCAGCATGTCTCGCCTCAACGACCAACCGCAGTCCAGACACTGCAGCACCAACCGCCTGGACAGCCTATCACGGCACGGCTCCACCCAACGACTGGAGAGCCAATCGCGGCACAGCAGCGTCAGGGACCTCACCGGCACCACCCAAGCCATTCTCGGTGTCCCTGGAAACGGGATTCACAGAGTCCTTGAGGAGGACGGAGCTACAGCCTGAAGAGGATCCGAGATGCTTCTGAAGATGGAAGATGACTGGAAGGGAGAGGGAAAGATGACTTCTGTCTTTTTCTAGAGAGTTAAAGAATGCAGAGGAGCAACCACTGTGGAGTTCTCTCCTGTTGAATTTGGGAGCTCAGCGCTGAGGCACAGTTTACTGACGACATTAGCTAGAATAGAGCTCCATCCAGCCAAAGCAAGAGGACCGAGTGTGGATCGATGCCTTAAAGTGTCCTCTCAGCTTTACTCGACCCACTAGCTGATCCCAGAAACTGAAGTTCACAACGATCCTAGGGTCCTGATGGCGACCTGTGGATAACCAACACTGGAAAGTGACTGTTGGACCTACTTTACTGAGCAGTCGAGAACAACATGACGGACTGCACTGGACTGTTTGTGACTTGTACTGTACTTGTTTGTATAAAGGGACTGAGTGATGGTTAGACACTAGAGGAGCCTTCTCTTCTAGAATGTGCTTGTTAGCACTCGGGGGGCTTGTTCGTTTTTTTTAAGATTTACTGGCTACATTTGAAATGTTTTGCTGTCGCCACTCTTTTTTTAAATTTAAATAAAATTCTGGGAACGTAACCTACTGAAAACGTATTTATAAAGGCAATTTATTCACACCTGGTTTGAAA
>NW_027176859.1:0-21645 GCF_023349555.1 Cebidichthys violaceus
ATTCACCGAGCTCGCCTTACAGTGAGCACAGAGGAAAAATAGTGGAGGGAAGGAGAGAGAAAACCCAAGAAAAAAAGGGGAAGTAGTCAGCAAGCAAGAGTTTTTTTTTTTTTTCTTTCTACCCTGCTCTCGCTCTTGCTCTCCCTCTCCTTTTTTTTTTTTTTTTTTTTTCCTGATTTACCGCGCTTTCCTCAGAAAGCTCCATTGTTCCCCTAGCCTAAGTCTCATCAGGCCTTTTGTGGCTGACTATCACAGCGGCAGCAGAGAGCTGGAAATGTATAAATGGTATCATGCCTTGTGATTAATGGCGGTGCTTATGGAGTCAGGTCTGATAACGGGCCTGCTCTCTACTCAATTTCAGATACCGTTAATGGAATCTGTCTTCTGCGATTGTAATGTGAGAGCGCCTAATTTGCTATGGAGCTTGAAGCTGTCACCGGCAAGGGATTGTGGGGTCATAAGGGACCTGGCAGCCGTTTGGCCTGCAGCTTGTATCTGCGGTGCTGAATAGAGCAGCTCTCTGCCTGTCAGTTAGCTGATAGGCTGATGAGGGACTCTAAGCCACTCCACACAATGGCGGAAAGGGCCATACTGCCTGACTTCCCTAATTGTCGAGCCTGCTCATATTTCAGAGCCAGCATGCCGGGGACTGGGCTGCTTTTTTTTTCTTTTTTTTTTCTCCTTTCTCTTTCCCCCCCCCTCTTCTCTCTTGAACTTTTTTCTTCCCTTTTCTATATTTCATCCTTTATCCCGCACACTGTCTCACCCCTTTAACGCACTCTTCTCTGCACTATTTTTCTTTTCTTTCCCTTCTCCCCATCATTTGTCGCCCCTCTCTCTCTCTCTCCCTCTCTCTCTCTGTCCTCCCTCTCTCTGTCTCTCATTTTAGTAAGTGGTGGGTCTTAGCGTATGACAGATTATCCCAAGTTTGCTTCAATTACCGCAAAGGAGATGGAGACAGTACAGGAGAGGAGGAAGGGGGGAAACTTTTGTGCACACATTATATTTAAGAAGCTGAGGATAAAGAACTATCTCTGCCGCTGCGGTTTCTGTGCCGGTCTGCTCGAGATCAACCGGCTGCTGGGGAGGGAGTCCTCATGATGTGCGAATGGCCCAATTCACCGGGTGTTTTTCAAGGCCTTGTCCGAGAAGCAAACTTGGGTGAAGGGAAGATTACAATGGGTCCCCAACATTAGTCCTGGGGGAAGTGGTGGCTTTTGATACGGCAAAAATACACATTTTTTTTTGGATAAAGCTGCTGACTTTGTTGTTTTGTGTCAGAAAAGTGTGACTTGGATCAAATAAAATACTAATATAATAACATGATACTGATCTCCTCTCTCTCTCTGTGTGTGTCAGGTTGGCGGGCCCCGGTCCCGGAGCCGTGCTGGCTGGAGGGCTCTTCGCTGTGTCCAGGCTGAGCTGGCAGTGGTCCATGGTGGCGGAGGTCTTCGCCCTCAACAACCTTTTTGTCGGTCTGCTCTTCTTCTCCACCGCCAGCTTCCACCGTGCCGACGACGCCGCTCGGAGGCGGAAGGTAAATCTTCCGCCCGGCTTCGTGGACCCGTCTTTTCAGTTTCCTCTGATCGCTCCTTACAATGATGACTTCAGGTTTGAACTCACAGTGGCGTAACTGAAATGCTTGACCCTGTCAGATTGCACACTGGGGGGCGCTATGCTGTGGCTTGGGGCTCTGTAACCAGCACACCCTGGTGCTGTATGTACTGGTCATCGTTCCCTGGGTGCTTCACCGACTTTACTCTCTCAGGGTAAGTTCTCTTTATGTAAGCTCACTTAGAACAGAGTCTAAATGCTGTGGGTCAGTTTTCCCATTTCATTTTGGAGAATATAAGAACATTTTGAACATTTCTCTCCAAACAATATCCACAGGAGCTGACTTTGCGGGGCCTGGTGTCTCTGGGGGCGTGTTTCTTAGCCGGCTTCCTGCCGTACGTCTACCTGCCCATCTCGTCCTACCGCAACACAGCCCGCTGGAGCTGGGGGGACCAGACCACGCTGTCAGGCCTGCTAACTCACCTGCTGAGGGCCGAATACGGCACCTTCAGTCTGGTACGTGCAGCTTGCCCCGCTATAATAAAACTAAAACCAACACACTATAGATATATTAGTTCGTACATGTACTCTTGTCACATTTCACCTTGTGTACCAATTTTTATTTTCTTTTCAGGCAAAGACGGACAGCTCTGTAAACCTGACCTCAGTGCTAAAGTGAGTTTTTTTTGGTCCTTTTTTTTCGTTAATTGTTCCCACATTGCAAATACTACAAACGCAACTATTTATCACATATTTTAAATTGAATTGAACTGGTTAACTGGAGAGGGACTTGATTTAAAAAAACAACAACTTTATTACATCATCGCATAAACAGTATAATGTAGCGAAATTCAGCTTCTGCATTTAACCCGTCCTAAGTTTTAGGACAGTGAGGACACACATGGAACTACAGACTGAGGACCCGACCGCTCTTTTGTGCTGGGTCTGGTGTTTTACCACAGACACTCCAATCTGTTCTGAGAGCCCAGAATCATCTCTCTCTCTCTCTCTCTCTCTCTCTCTCTCCCCCCCCCTCTCTCTCTTCTCCCCAGCAGCTTTTGTTCTTCCCATTCCACTCTCTCCCATCAAAGCAGAACTGAACCTGCTTAGAGGGCCAAATCGCTGTGTTCTGTTTCTCCAGCAGTTTGAAATGATCACTCAGCTCTGGTGTTTAAGCGTGACAAGCTGTGATGACAGACACTGCAATAGAGCTGGAGAAATTGTATTTTTCCACTCCAGCAACACCCCCCCCCCCTCCACACACACACACCTCCTCCACCCAATTCCCTCCCCTGCTCCCTGCTTCCACCACCACCGCAGTCATCCCACTCCTGGTATCTTTCTCCAGCTGACGGGATGTGGGTGCATGTGCGTCTTAAGACCCCCCACTACCAGCCCCCCCCCCCCCCCCCACACACACACACACACACACACACACACACACACACACACACACACACCCCTTCTCTGTCAGGCACCCACCCCTTCCCATCACCCCTGCTGCTTGATGGACAAGCACACCTTCAAGATGGGGAAGAGAGGCGAACATGACAGCCATGTCGCACTGGAGACGTAAACCCACTGGAGAAGCTGACACACACACACACACACACACACAAACACGCGCTGGTGAGCACATTCACACATAGTGTACATTGGGAGATATAGAGACTCAATAAGCTGTCAAATAGAGATGGGTATTAAGGAAGAGGCAGGAAACTATCTCTCTGCTCTGAGCAAGCGCTCTGTGACTGACAGGCACTGTGAGGAGAGGACGGGGCAGCGGGGGGGTGGATGACACAATCATTCCTATCTGTCAATCCGATTGGATGAAGGAGCAAACAGTCCAAGGAGTTTGTTTTGACAGGGGATGGAGGGCATTTGATAATTAGTGTCCTTGAGTTCAGTAGCGGCGAGGGTAATAGAGCTTGTCTTTGGTGTCCGTCATATACTGTAAGTCATATGTATGTTTGTGTGTGTGTGTGTGTGTGTGTGTGTGTGTGTGTGTGTGTGTGTGTGTGTGTGTGTGTGTGTGCGCGTGTGCGTGTGCGTGTGCGTGTGTGTGTGCGCGCAGGGCCCAGTTGGACCACTGCCTGGAAGACCTTTCAATTCCCACTCTGGTGCTAGCAGGAATAGGCCTCCTCCTCTCCTCCCGGGACAGGTAGGATGAGTGAGACGCCGGCATACAAAAACACCAAACTCTTGTCAGACGCATCCCAGCAGCCACTTCAACCGAAAACCTAATCCCCTGCAGTGAAAGACGGGGAACAAAACTACTGACAAAATGCTGATCTTAGAAAAGGAGAATACAAAAAGCCACCGAGGCACCTAACTGTCAAGATGTCGCAACGCTCCGCATTCAAATCAAGAGAGGTTGTTGTGTATTTTTGGGATTTTCTAAGTAAATCGCTGCTTGTATTTATCTGTGTGTGGCAGTGAGATCCAGTCATTCATTACAGCAGTGCCTTTTTCTGGGGTCTGTGGGGTGGAGCTGATAAAGCCTAGCGAAGCCTCGGGCTCTCTAGTGCACCGGCCACCCCCCCCACTTCCCCCGCTTCCCCCCTCTCCTGGGGGGGGCACTCTGATAAACTTGGCTGCACACACACACACACACACACACACACACACACACACACACACACACACACACACACACACAGAGATGAAAAAGAGCAAGGTCATTTCATAGGATGCCAAAAGGAAGCCGTGCAAATGCTGATTTACCTAATGTTGAACTATGGAGTGGGACTTTATTGTTTGGAACAACATCAGAACATTTTATTACAAAATAAAACAAATCTTGTCAGTATGTGTTAGTGGCCAGTGGAACCCATCAGATCAATTTGTTGGGAGGAAGAGTAACCTCCTCTGGCTTGAAGTTCAGACGATGATTTGTTTTTGCCACAAGGCGAACGTGTTCTTCTTTTTAGTGCGTAAGTACATTTTACAGCTGTACTGTAATGACTGTGTGATTCAGCGGGTTGGCACCGGCTCATTATGACTCCAGTCTGCATTAGAAAATCAATCATGCACCTCTTAGCGGGCTGGAGCATACGTTTGCTCTCAGGCTTGTGATCTCCATCCCCGCATTAATGTTTTGACGGACCTATTAATAAAGGGACAATTATCATATGTTAGGCTGTGGAAACGGCAGTCTGAGAGTATACAGAAACAAAACTCATGAAGCGATAATGAAAATGAGAATCTAGTGCCCTGTCTTATCTCAGGGCGTGCCGCTCGGTGTCCTGGCTGTTTGCCGCCATGCTGCTGGTCTACTCGCTGTTTTTCGCTTGGAGAGCCAACCTGGACATCAGCAGACCTCTACTGCTTGGAGTGGTGAGCTATAAGACTTTCAGCTCCGTTTTACACCCTTTCTAAGTCGAGGTCGGTGCGTCTGCAAACACTGGCGCACACGCGTCTGTCCGCTCACTTCCTGCAGGTGGAGCGTTTCTGGCTCCAGAGCGACGCTGCAGTGTGTGTGCTGGCAGGCCTCGGCTTGAGCCGGACGCACGCCGAGCTGGAGAGGAGGCTGGGCTGTGGGGGGTTGTGGAAGACCACAGGCTGGGTCCTCACCGTGGCTCTGCTGGCACATATGGTGCACACCAATCACAGGTGAGCGCGGCACTCGAGTCGCAGTAACTAACTTCCCGTTGGGTGCGATGAAAACGTACATTATTGCCCCATAAATATCAACGATATTACATGTTTTGATGACATGATTTATGTTGGTTTAGGACTAAAAGTCCTTTTTTACGACGGCCCTAAGAGCTCAACGCACTGCAAATAGACGCAACACATCAAATGAATCAAGCTATTTGACTTATTTTCACACTGATCCCCTGATTCAGATGCTACAGATCCGCAGTTAGCCTAGCCTGTTAGCCTTTTGCTTATTATTCAACTGCCAATTCAAATAAGAAGACAAACTAAACACAATTAAATGATAAAACAGGTTAACCTGATGTTAGCTGACTATTTAATAGTTACTTTCAGAACCTGTAATAGGGACAAGAAAGTTAAATTACCGGAAGGTTTTTGCTGACATCACTCATAACATTTCATCCCTTTGCTCAATTTGTTTATCAATTAGGTAACCTGAGCTGGCGATCCTTCAATTAACTAATCTCCATTGGGGGATACTAATACTAGTTAGATCACTTTGTCCTATGGTGCTATGAATTAATAACTAATAATAAGCAACAGGCTAACGCGTCTTCTTGCAGTGCTTTTTCTTAATACTGCGCATTTTGGTGTCAAATGTATGTTTTTTGTGTGTCTTCAAGTTGGTGAAGATGTTTCCTCAGATGTTTTCCTCCGTAAAAGACCATTTTCTTTTAGGGTTAAAGACACGAGACGGTTTTGTACAACAGCAAAGGTTGTGATCACAGCACAACGGTGAACTTACACACAACATGGTCTCAGGTCATTTTAGCTGCATTGCACTTCTTCATGACGTTAGTGAGTTCAAGCTCTGCTCGTGTGAAGATGCTCTTGTTGTAGAGTTTTGTTTGGTTGTCAGATTCGGTACAATCTGTGTGCATCTACCTGTGGAATCAGCTTCTCTTTACAGCATCCCCGTTGCAATAACTACACTAGAGCCAAAATGTGTCCTAAGTTTCTTTTCAACACTTCTGATGAGTAAAGTTCAAGTGAAATAAAAACTCTCCTTCTCATTCTAGTTCCTTCTGAAATCCCCATGCATAAGTTTTCCCTGAGTCAACCTGATTTGCTTCTCCTCTGAGCTTCGTAGCGCAGGTCTGAACTCCACATGTCAGGTTTTCCTCTGCTCACCCCATGGTAGGGGCTAAAAGAGAGGCACGGTTAGCACATAGATTCCACTCACGGGGCTCAGTCTGAGATGTTAGCTGTCCGAGAAGGCAGATTACACCAGGCGTAGTGCCGGGGAGTGCCAGACAGCCATCACTGAGCGGCTTTGATCAAGGGGGAGAGCGTGGCCTGTGCTGTCAGACCCATCACACCTGTCTCCCCCACGATTCGATAGGCAGCCAGAACACTGTGCAGAGGCGAAGGGGCGGGGGGGCACTGACAACTTACCCTCAGAGCACCTTGAAAGCGTACCTACAAACACCCACAGACACACAGTCGTACACATATCGCACACTTCCAAACGGGTAAAGGATGCACTCGACACGATTCTTAAATTCAAAGTAAACACAACTTGTGTTTTGATGATGTCATACAGTGTGATGGTGTGTGTGTGTGTGTGTGTGTGTGTGTGTGTGTGTGTGTGTGTGTGTGTGTGTGTGTGTGTGTGTGTGTGTGTGTGTGTGTGTGTGTGTGTGTGTGCGCGCTGATGATCCTAAGGGAGTGCGACCAGAGCAGAAACGGTGTGGTCGAGAGGTTCGGCAGGGAGCTTCTGGCCTCCGTGCCGGCGGACTCGATCATCCTGACGAGAGGAGATCTGCCCGGAAACTCGCTGCGCTACTTGTACTACTGCCAGGGCGTGCGGCCCGACGTACGTCTGGTGGACCAGGAGGTCAGAGCTGTGATTTCTCCGCCCGTCTTTGTCTTTTGTTTGAAATGTTCTCACGGACGTTTTGATGTTTGATACAAATCTAAAGTAAGAATAGTTCAATTGCAGAACCAAAAATCAACTCGGGTGGTTAAATTAGTATTACAAACGTAGCGAAAACAGGAATACTTCAAAGTTATTATTGCATTATGTTGAAATTTGAAGGTTCTTGCTTCGGTCTCTTTTGGTTGTCAAGTAAGAAAGATAGAATTCAGATAAGGATGATTTCTGTATGTAAAAAAAATAACATTAAAGTGGAGATTTGTTTGGAAAACTATGTCTTTGGACAAAATGGCAATTTACCTCATAACTGTTTAAAATTCATATAAAAAAAAAATACAATAAATTACAGCCAGACGTCAGGAAGCCTTTTGAGTTTGTAGTCATTAGTACATCATGCGTTCGTATATATCTCCTCAGCAATCATAAAGGGCTTTAGTGAAAACACGATCCTCCAACTTTAGACTCTTCAGTAAGAAAATAAAAACCCTTTGAAAATCTCAAATTAAAAGTAAAAGCCACTGAAATAGTCAATAAGCTCTTTTCTTTAAATGAATCTCACGCTGCTAATCATAGCGACGCGCAGAGTTGAACTGGTGGTCCTCCTTCTTCACTCTAGATGATGACGTACGCTTGGTATGTGGCCAAGCTGGCGCAACACCACCCCGGGGTGCACTTTCCTGGCCGCTGGTGGGACCCGGTCCACCCCGAGGAGAGAGACACCTTCAGCCTGGAGCAGTTTCTGTCCCACAACACACAGTGAGTCACAGGGACAGAGCCGAGAGAGAGAATCAAAGGGTGGTCTGAGCAGATAAATAGACGAGGGTAGAATGGAGAGAGAGAGAGAGAGAGAGAGAGAGAGAGAGAGAGAGAGTGAATCGGGAGGGCAACAATGGCCCGAATGAACAAGTGGGTGATCTAATGAGGTAGAGATCAGTGGGATGAGTGCAGGGAGGAGATAAATCCGTAGAACTGTTGAGGCCATAAAAGGAGTTTGATGAACTACAGAAGTCGACTAATCTACTTGATTTGGTGAAACGGTCTCCGGTGGACTCATCGCTGCTCCCTGCTCTCATCACTCACTCTCTCCTCCAAGAGGAGTTTAGACACAGAAACTGGCTGGAGACCTGTTAATACCGAGCCCACCAGGGGGCAGTGTTTGCCAGGCCAACGTGCCAGCCTCTCCGTGGGGGCAACACTGACCTGTTGGATTAAGCCTCAAGGCCCGAGTCTCTGGTGACCGGAGGGGAAGCTAGAAAGTGTTGGGGTGTGAGGGAAGGTCTGACTGCATGGTGTTTCTCTTACCTGGGGAAAGAGTGGTGTTTATACCTGGATAATAACCCAAGGGAGTCTTGATGTTTTTCTGCAGGAGGCATGTGGTTGCCTGCATTGGGCTACCTGAAGGAGACCCAAGCTGGGAACACAGTTTCTCTCGTTGGCCCCTGGGGGTCTGTGACTACCTGGTGCCAGTTCAGAGGCAGTTTCACCCTGAAAGGTGGGCCCGGCGAACTCGCAACATCTACAACTGGAGTGAGCCACACAACAGGTGCGTACACAATCATTAACATCTCCCCAACAGGTAAGGGTTTAGAGTTTTTTTTTCTCTTTTTCAGTCTCTTAAGTCCTCTTAAGTAGCTTTAAGGTTTTGGGTTTGAACACCGTTTAGCTCCACAGTATGCGTTTGTGAAGACAGCAGCAAGTCGGTGTCGTTTAAGAGGATGTCATTTCCAGGAAATACTCGGAGAATCCTCGTGCATATTGTTCAAACGATTCACGATGTTTCAATGACACTCAGAAAGATAAAAAATGAGTCCTCACCGTCTATATCCCCCCCCCCCCCCCCCCCCCCCTGTCTCTCTGTGGTCTTCTCAATCACTCTTCCAAATAGACTCCACAGAGCTTGCCTCAGCGAGGTCGTCCTCTGTTCTCGGCGCTGTGATCCAGGTCTTTGTGAATTCAACCAGAGCAAGTTACATTAGGCCCTCAGCATTCGGAAATGAGACTGGAGATGAAAAATAATGACTTTCTCATTGCATTTTGTCAATAACTGTGTCAAAAGTGGAATTAGTCAAAGCTCCGTATTCTGTTTGCCGTCGCCAGCAGCCCTTCATTCACTCAGATATCCACGACTGAATACTGTGACATTATTTCCCGCACCCTCGCGACAAGCGTGTCCGCCGACGCCCACAAGCCAAATATTAGCTCGGGAACCCCGCTAAAATATTCTTTTGAAGAAGAGGTCAAGTGTTTACAGTCAACAAAGTGAAAAAAAAAAAAAAAAGGGGGGGGGGGGGAGATGTGGTTTTACTCCATGTCTAATGTGCTCGCTGGTATTGTTGCTCAGTCATTTAATGTTTATGCAGCAAAGATTGATATTTAGTGTATCAAAACCTGCACAGTCGAGTGGAACAATATATTCACATAAATAATCATTTATAGTTAGTGGAACTGTGCACAAGCCAGAAGCTGTTTACATATAAAAATGTTATTTTTTTATTTTCACATGCGAGCAGTTTCCATCCTGCGTCCTGGGAGTGTGTCGCTAACGAGGAGATGTGGCAAGCCAGGTACAGACAACTTTTTTTTTTTTTTTTTTTTTACGCATCGGTTTCATCTTTTAAAGAGGTTAAAAAAAAAAAAAAAAAGAAGCTGCGTCACGATGCATACTAGCCCGCTAGGACATCTCCATAAACCCAGTCTTGTGTGGTAGAGCATCTACATGTACATTCTGTTCGGTGGCGCCATCTACATAAATCACTCCATTGGAGTGGTGCGTCTGTGAGCGTGGATCTGCATGGCTCATCCATCCAGCACTTAGCCCTGAGCCTGCGTGCTTTGTTTCAGGATGAAGACGGCTTTCTTTCTGTTTGACCTGGCAGAGAGGATGCAGGGAGAGGGGAAAGCTCGCCTGTTTGAGCTGTCCTACACTGTGAGTCTGACCTCGGCACACAACACTCAAACAACACTCTCCTTTACCACAACGGGGCACATTTAAGTGCAAAGTGTAACATATTCAGGGGCTTTTTTTTTTATGTAACATCTGTTATTGTGTGTGTGTGTGTGTGTGTGTGTGTGTGTGTTTGCTGGGCAGCTGTATAAGGAGATTGTGGAGGCCCACTCGGACTACCCTCCAAACTGGGACAAGAACTTGGCGCTGGCCTGCGAGAGGCTGCTGCGATCGGGTCACCGGGGCTACAGTCCAGACGGCCTGCTGACCTGCAGCGCCGAGCACTTCAGCCTCTACTTGGAGAAGGAGCCCACGGACCCCCAGACGGCTGCCATACGCTCTGCCGTCGCCGACCTGCTCAAGGAGAGGGACGAGCTCCGCCAGAGCTGGAGGCAGACCCCGTGACAAGACCCGGAGAGACAGGACATGGAGCTGGCCCGGCCCGCTGAGAGTGCGCCACCAGCCCGGCCGATGTGCAAGGGCACTGGGGACGGAGTCTGGAGCCAATGTACCTTTCCTCGTGGTTTGAAGGTGGTGCTCCAGAAGGCTAGAAGGATGTTTAGTTCAAGTTTTTGGCCAAAATCGGACTTATGAGTTGGGAGTTAGAGTGAACGGTGATGCAGACGCACTGGGACTTAGATATCAAGCAGAACTCTGCACCAAGGACAGACAACTACCACTCAGCAATGCTTCATTTGATCAACGTTCACAGCTGACCAGAGACAGAGCTTGACTTCAGGAAGCCTCGACTGACCCCAATCAAGCTGCGCCTGCTCCCCTTAAAATCACCCGTTCCATTGCTTTATCGTTATATATCTCGCTCTTTTTTTTTCTTCTCTCCTCTCCTCTTCTGCTCTCACAGCTTTTAACGTGCTGATTATTTTTTGCCTCAGCCACTGCTCTACTTCTCTTTTTCTCACATTAGGACGGCGAGGCCGAGATTGAGGGAAAACCAATTTGGGGGCAGAAATGGGGGATTAGAGCGACTGTTTAATCTAGGGCAGACTTGTGCTGTACCACACGGTCCTCACTCCGCATAACCAGCACTACCCACCCACCCACGCCTCTATCCTCACATCAGTCTATCTTAGATGGTCCTTTAAATGTTTAAAAACTAATGGATTCGATGGGTGTTTTTTTTTTGTCCTCTCTTGCCTCCTAACGTGAGGGCTGTAATCCCTCGTGGATTTATATGAAATGTCACAATGCCAGGGACCCTTTTAGAGGTGTGTGTGTGTGTGTGTGTGTGTGTGTGTGTGTGTGTGTGTGTGTGTGTGTGTGTGTGTGTGTGTGTGTGTGTGTGTGTGTGTGTGTGTTTTATGCTTAAATCTCCACCCAAGCCTTTTCCCTGCCGGAACTCCGTACAAATATAGTCAATAAACTGATCGGCAAATTACTTTGATCATCATACAAGCGCAAAATCATGCAAACTCTATAGATGCACGAAGACCATCAGACACCCCCCCCCCCCCCCCGACTCACGTGACTGTTATCCCTGTGAAGGTTGTTGGAGGAACAACGTAGCACGGAGACGCAGCGAGCGGACCAGAGTCACATGTCTTTGAAGCGTTTTCAGGGTCCAAGACCTCAGTTGCACTGTTTTTTTTTTGTAAATGCTGGTACATTTCCTCAGAATGTAATCTTCCCTCTCTGTTCGCAGGCCTGGCTAGCGGCTGTCAGCTGGCTGGATGATGAGATTCGACCTGCTGTAGCACAGATGGTTTGGTTTCTCATAGAAAGAGGAAAATCTGTCACTCTGCTTTTCTACAGATTCAAATATTTCAATAAAGATTGTTTGCTTTATTACATTTTTGACTACTTTTTCCACGGTAGAAGAAGCCTGATATACGGTATATGAATATTGACTTTAACCTCACGTACATATTCCCGTTTGTTTTTACAATCCAAAGCGTTATTTTTACTTTACTTTCTCCCTGTCCTCGCCTGTTTCATCCCTCTCTTGTCTCCCACCCTCTCATCCCCTCTCACCCTGTCTTTCCCTAACCCCTCTGTTCCTCTCCTCTCCCCTGTCTCCGAGAGTCAGTTGCCCACCCTAAATCAGCAAGCTGCCGAGGATTGTGGGAACCCGTGGAATCGCCGTGACCGGGGGATGCAGGCAGGGAGCCACGGCAACGCTGGAATGTGGGGCGTCTGAGGAGATAAGAGCTGTGAGCCCAGCCAGGGAGAGGGGAGGGATGCAGCGAGAGAGGAGCAAGGGGGGGGAGGAGGACGAGGAGGAGGAGGAGGAGGAGGTGGAGGAGGAGGAGGAGGACGAGGCAGAGTGAGGAGGGTGAGACGGAAACAGGGAGTGCAGCAAGTCTGTGAATGGAGAGACAGAAACACAACACCATAAACAGCCCAGAGAGCAAGACAGAGTGAGACAGAGAAAGAGGGGCGGAGGACTTAGGGGGGCACACACTGGAGATGGGAAGCCAGCCTTATTCCTCTTTGCATTTCATTTACATCCCTGGCCGTATCGACCAATCGGATTGGGAGCAAAGCCCAGGGCTTAGGAGGGGAATAAAAAGACAAAATGCCTTTGCTGCTCTCATCCCTCCCTGATAATACCCCTTCTGTTTTTCTTTTCTCTTTTTCTCCCGTCTATAAGTAGATACTGTCCGAAATGCCAGCGGAAAAGCGACACCTCCGCTTGCTGTGTATCTCAGATAGACCGAGCGGGAGCAGGGGCTGAAAAGACAGCTTTAGCAACTGGGCCTATCTCCTCTCCTCTCCCTGGCTGGATGGAGGCTTGGAGTGGAGGGAGGCGGAGGGCTGGGGGGTGTGTTGGTTCGTGTTTGGGAAGAGAATAGAGGGTGTGAGAGGCATGATATACTCAGCTGGCCACAGATTTTGCAGAATCTTCCACTCTGGGGAAAAAACTTTGCCTGCAGATCCCTTTCCTAAGCACGAGAAACCTGTTTCAAGGATGTTTACGAGGTGCCACCCATCTTTTGTGAAGGTTGCCAATGGCTGCTACCAAACTCCACACGTATTTTTAGCCGTGGATTGTTGTTATTCTAGCGCACTAAGTTGCAGGTTTAGCCGAAACTCTTGTCAGTTGGTTAACTGCAATGTGTTTAGATACCAGTAGATTTTCAATACAGTGGAACCGGAACAGTAAAAATCACTTGACACACTTAAAGTTGTTGGTATTTTGGCTAAATGAAGTGTTTTCCTATGGACTCAGGGACGTGTATTGGGTAGAATTAGGCCCATTAACGTCAGTCTGTGTTGACGTGTCGTGATTGACTCGCCTCAGCTTTGTGTTTGCTATCACTCTTGGTGTGTGTGTGTTTCTCAGTGTGTGGTAGCCACCGTCTGTGTGTCAGGTACAGTATGTTTGCAGGTTCTCCTGAGTTTATTTGTCCAGGTGTTTGTAGTGCTCTCCATTGTGTTTCCTGCATTTGGGTTGCTATGCGTCTATTGTGCCTGAATGGACAAAAGTATTTTTTGTTGTTTCTTTCCGGTCTTTAAAGGACTCTGTTATTGTCTTTTGTGTGGGAGCACCCAGACTATTGTTCTGCCACTGGATGCAGCGCTGGCACCGCTGCTGCTCTAGAGCTTATTGAAAGTGATTGTTGTTGCACAGATGTGAGTTTCATCTCAATAGGGGTCTGAAGCAAAGCGTCCAGAAAATGGAGAGGGTCCTCTACCTGCCTCCACCAGGCGCGCATGTGTAGAGATAAGGTCACCTTAGGACCCTGTGTGGACCCACTCCACCTTCATAGCGCCCTCGTCCTCCTACAGACCGCACAGCCTCGCCCCTCTAGTAAAACAAACCAAACAATAGAGGCAGATGTGGGAGGGATTAGGGGTCAGAGGGTTGGGGGAATGCGACATCTCCATTTCCAGGATCAATCTTCAACCGCTTGGTAATCTCTGGGCTCCCCAGGGCCCCACATACCTCCAGTGGACTCTCTGGCTGAGGGCTGGCATTGCCAGGCTGTGTGAGCTGGTACTCCTGCTGGGTGTGGGGATGTTGATAGGAGAGGAGGGGGGGGGGGGGTTATAAACCTGATAGTGTGGCTGGATAGAAGAGCGGAGGGATGAGTAACAAAGGGGGCTCACTTTATATCTAGGCCTCACCTAAATCCTCACCGGTAGATGTGTAAGTGTGTGTGTGTGTGTGTGTGTGTGTGTGTGTGTTTGCGTGTGTTTGCCCATGTATGACACCAACGCGTTTAAAGTGTGTGTGTGTGTGTGTACTTTGCGTGCACACGTTGGTAAAGTTTGTTTTAATCTGTAAATGTGAAAAATAACTTTTGAGTTCTTCAGAGCAAACTGAATATTATCCCCAAGTTCCCGTTGTTATCTTGTGTACACACATTTGTTTATTTGATACAGCGCCTCTCCACTACAGCACTTCTGTATATCAAGTACAGCAGTGCAGAGCGCAATTGAAAATGGCTACCGTGAAGAAAGGTCTCTCTCTGCCTTTGACTGCGAAGAGGCAGAAAAAAGCCCCATTCTCCGCTCCCTTCTCAGATCTATTTAAATAATTGAGGAGTAAACTGACAAATTAGGCACCTTTATGGACGCCCCTGGGCTCTCTCTGGGGTCCTTCAGTTTCCCCAATACAAGAGAGTGCCACCAGCCACAGGATAATATCTCTGTGTGCTTTGAGAGAGGGGGGAGGGAGGGAAGCAGGGTAGTGGGCCAGGAGGGGTTTCGCCAATCAAGCGGGCCACACTTCCTCCCCCAGGTTCTAATTTTGTGCCACATTAAAGAGCTCGGCCTCCATTTAGGACACAGAGAGGCATTTTCATAATTTGCCGGGTCTCTTGACTAGCTCGGGGTGCCTTTTTTTCCCTTCTCTCTCTCTCTCTCTCTCTCTCTCTCTCTCTCTCTCTCTCTCTCTCTCTCTCTCTCTCTCTCTCTCTCTCCGTGTCTGAATGGAAGGCCTGGGGAGGAAGAGGGGGTAATTCATTCGCCTCCTTTCAACCAACCGGCTTCAGTTCTGCATAATGTTGCTGCTAGGTGTGTATTGCAGCTAATATTTATCTCTTTAATAATTCTCTATTAGACCTGAATATTATTTGCCGTATAAAAGCTAACGCTGCCTATTGTCGGCGATACAAAAATGTTTGTCATTCACGTTTATTGTATTAAATATATTAAATGATATGCCTCTGTTTAGTGTTTTCAGTTGAGGACTGTAGTGTGTCTAATCTGTGACCGTGCAGCGATACAGCTGTGATGCTTACGTTGATAACATCTGGGCTGTGGTATACGTATACGGTACATTATCTAGGTTAAGGTTGTTTCACTTTCTCTTGCTGACACCGTTCATTCGCGCGCTACAGTATGCGTAAGCATTGATTCATATGTGATCGGTCACATAATTCACAGTCTCAGGGGGCATTTCATCGCTGACAGACAAGCTAATCTAAAATCCCCCCCAATTTACAAATGAAAATCCCACCATCCAATTGAGCTAATAGAGCGACTTGAATGGGATAATAAGATGTGGTGTAATACTGTGTAAAAAGCCTGTAATGTTGTGTTGGTGTAAGAGCCTGTGTGACTGGATGTTTGACTGTTTGCAGTGATTACAGGGGCCTGCGGGCCTGGCGGCGGCTCCGCGGCTGGGGACGGGGAGCTTCTCCCTGGGTAAGGAGATACGCCTGTCTCCCCTCTTCTGCCGGAGCTACGGGGACCAGTGTGTCAGGAGGGAGAGCGCTCCCCGTGAGCTTCTCTCTCTCTCTCTCTCTCTCTCTCTCTCTCTCTCTCTCTCTCTCTCTCTCTCTCTCTCTCTCTCTCTCTCTCTCTCTCTCTCTCTCCCGCTCGTTCCCGGTCTCGCTGTGTCTCTACTATTGCAGTGCTTGCAGATGTGCACAAACAAGGGAGGATTAAAGCAAAACGAATCTAAACAGACAAATGGAATTAGAGTGATGGGTGTCGGTGGGCTGGTTCACAGTGATAAACATAATGATGCTCTGTATGTGTGTGTGTGTGTGTGTGTGTGTGTGTGTGTGTGTGTGAGTGTGAGTGTGCTCCTGTGTCTAGGGGATTATCAGTGGTTAGGTGTGCGGTGTGTATGGCTGGGTGACTGCTTCTGGGTGTCTTTCTGTGTTTGCCTATCTGTCTGTGTTTTTGTAATTATGTGTGTGTATATTTACTCGGTCTCTACTTGTGTGTGTGTGTGTGTGTGTGTGTGTGTGTGTGTGTGTGTGATAAATGTGTTATTCTACATTGCCTCACAAAAAAAACAAGTCCCTGCGCCCTCTGCGTGTGCGTGGATGTGTGTCTGTGTGTTATCCGGTTGGCTGGGGTCACATTTCTTTCTTGTCTTTCACAGTGTTTGTTTATATTTGTGTACTGCGGAGCTGCTGCCTAAGCCTGTATGTCTCTACTGGACATCCAAACTCTTCACCCAATATTGACATATGCCTAGAAAGATGAGAGACGGGTTTGTGGAATATGAAGGTCTCATGAACTAATCTGGCATACAGTGCCCTGCAGTTTATGTGCTGATGTGGTGTGCAGGCTTGTTTTCTTGTGACAGGAGGGTTTCGTTGCGCTGAGGAGGTCATGAGCGTGGACAAGCCAGCAGGGGGGCGGGGGGGGGGGGGCAGTGATCAACAGAACTGGGGCTCCCCTGCCGAGGGGCTCTGGGATTAGGGCTAAACCCTGCCCTGCCAGATGGGCACAACGCAAACTCGGCATCGCGCACCAGCACCAGCACCAGCACCCACCAGCCTTCTTCTGAGGAGACCGGGCGACTGGAACCAAGGCGACGCTCACTGGTACGCTTCTCCAACCACTCAGAGGTCAATTACACTACATTGAAATGGTCACACATTAATATGTGGAGTTTACCCAGCGTTAAACTCAATTTGAAAGAAATTCCTAATTGTTACGTTTAAAGAATATCCCTTCCCCCGTTACATAACGTTTAGACTTACTATAATCTTAGCTTGTTATTGATATAGGTTAACTAAATGAGACGCGTGTTCATAGCAGCACGTTCTCGTAGACGAGTCGTCAGTCGTCTCTAAACAGGACCGCACGGCAGCAGAAAACCACTGAGATGAGGTACTCTTCAAAGTGTCAGCTAGTGGACATTATGGCCAGTCAGCAGGTTCAAGGGTATCGGAAATGAAACTTACAGGTTGTTTTGATGTGCTGTATTTCAGAGCCACAGGCAACACTGAAATGATAAAGTGTGTGTGTGTGTGTGTGTGTGTGTGTGTGTGTGTGTGTGTGTGTGTGCAGGTACACGTGTGTGTGAGGGTAGATTGGTGGCTCAGGAACCGGCAGTGTGTTGATTGCCTCCTGCTCGACTTTTAAAGCACACAACCGGCACTAAATAGTCTCCGATTCAGTTCGTGAGCCACTAGATTTAGTTTATTTCTTCGTTTATTGATGCATAATTTATGATCTCTGGAAGACTTCCTTTTAATCGTGTTCAATCACACTTCATGTACTATTACAGGAGCAACAACTGGGATTTTATGATTGCCAGCAGGTCTAATTCACAACTGTGTCAGTTGCGGGATACCGTCTCAGGTTAGCTTTAATGCTAACTGAACAACGGGTCTAAAAGCCCTGATAGCATCCCACAGAGGCTGTGCTGCTTCTTCTACCCCACCTGGATCTGTTATCCACGGCTTCCCCAGCATGACTTAGGAAAACGTCTCTGTATTAGTAGAAAGCAGATTACACGAGCAAAGTGTACAAACAAATAAAAGATTACAGGCTGCGAACATGTTTCAGTCTAATGCCTCTTTCAACAAGCTGCGCTCAGCACAATGCTTTCCTCTCCCTAGCTAAATTTGGATTTCCCCTCTGATGTGCAGGCTGCTGGCCGGCCATGTCTTCCACCAAGAGCACAACCTCTGTAACGACAGTGTTCCACACGACTGGCCTGTCTCCTCCGCTGGTATTAGTTAGGCTTTGGAGTTCAAGAGACTACGGGGTTTTAAACACAGATTTCTTCTCTTTTTTTTTTTTAAAAGGGGGGGGAAGAAAAGACTCGCTGTTGTTCTTGAAAAGCTGTGTTTATCCAGGATTAGAGACACCAACATGTTAATAATTGTTTCTCACAGAACTGCAAAGAAGCACTTTCCTGTAATCCCTAATCAGGCATTACACCTCTGAGCGAAGCCACGACGCAGGCGCGCGCGGCGGCAGCGTCTGTGACGCGGCACGCCCACGCCGTGTGATGCGCCCGCGTCTTCCCCCAGCACCACGCCCACCACCATGTACAGAAGCACCTGCTCTCACACGTCCTATTGAATCTGGGTTCCTGTACCAACTGCATCCATTTACTACAGATCTGTTGAGACGGTCATATTTGTTCTGGTAGAGCTGTTCTTCCATGATGGATCTGCTGTGAAGATTAGAACTTAGATGCACATAGTGTCAGTTTAATAAGAGGTGATGTTTCAACGTGTGCAACGGTAGATAAGGTTTTTCTGCTCGCCCTGTTTATGATAACTTATTATACTCCAGAAGGAGCATCGCAGCCTGCAAATGAAGCTTCCCCTTTCCTTATTTTAGTGTCGTTTTGCTCTGGACATGAAGGCCAATAGGTGGTCTCTTTCAGGATAAGAGCTTATTTTAAAAAAAAAAAAGCATAATATTACCCTCGGACCAGTTTGAAAGTACTTTCTCCACCCTGCGCATGTGAAGGGGTGGCATGCATGACCTCGTGCGATGCTGCCGTCGGTCACGCAGTTTGCTGGTGGTCGGTCATCACGTCGGTACAGTGGCTCGGGGGTCAGACGCGAGGCCACTGTACACGCTGAGATGATGACAGGTCTGAGGCCACACCGGGAGTGTGAGGGCACCTCACACAGGCAGGCGACGTCGGAGCTACTTGTTCACTTTAATAAGCCTGTGTTTCCAGGAAAAGACTCTGCAATCAGCGGGAGGTTTGTTTTACTTTACATTGATTAACAAAATGTGTCCACATCATGTGTCAGGAAGACGTAGGGTGAAGACGAATTATCAACACGAGTCCTTGCAGTGCATTAGCGTTCACGATTGTTTGGCGTTGCCTTCCTGCTTCTCGCCACAGATGCTCGTTTGCCCACCTTTCATTTTCCACATTCGGCCTCTTCTTTCGTGCCCGCCGTTAGTTTGTTTGTTGTTTCCACCGGTCGCTGCCCCCCCCCCCCCCCCCCCCCCCCGTCTCCTTGCAGGGCCCCGGTTGGAGAGTGCGACGAGGGGATCGGCGGGGATTAACCTGGGGAATTTAATTAGTGGAGCTGTCGTCCCTGCCCTTAACCATTTCAATCTCCCTGGGCTGGCTGGCTGGCGGTGCTGGAGCTGGACCTGGGGGTGGCTAGCAGCTGGGGAGGGAGGAAAGGAGGTAGGGAGGGAGGAAGGGGATGATGTAGGGTGCAGAGGAAGGACACGCGTTTGACAAACAGATTAGTCTAGCACCCTGGTGGAGTGTTCCTGGTGGGGGTAGCGATGGAGAAGGATGGAGTAGAGAAGATATGAAGACTACCTTTTGGCCTGAACGCACCTAGGAGTGGAAACATTATTATAATGATTTTGTTTTAATCGTCATAACCAGCTATGGCCATGAGAGGGAGCACATCTTTTTATTTAAATCACTTCAGTAGCTAATGCTGATAGCTATAATTGAGATCTTAGAATACATTATTTATTAAAAAAACATATGATAGCTTTTTTTTTGGTATTGTGGAGAAACTCTTTTGTTTCTTTTTGTTTTCTGCACAATATTTTTGGTTAAACTTGCGTTTATTAGAATCCCCAAAACTCATTTGTACACCAAAAACAACTCATTTTAAAAGAGAGTTGGTGGTATACATTTGTTTTAAGGCCAAAAGATTTTGTAAATTGTTTTTCCTTTTCAGTAATTATCATAAAAATATTACATTTTGTTATAATATTGGGCCTGATAATGTTAATATCTTGTTCATTTGTCCCCCTATCAGCGCCCGTCTTGTTGGCCCAGTGGTGGTGGTGGTGAGTGGTAGAAGGGGGGTAACCAGTGTGAGCGTGGGGTAATCACTACTCAATCCAAAGCCACACTGTTGCATTGTAATCCTGATGCTAAACTCCCCATTAACCCATCTGGGACCCTACAACAGCCCACCCCCCCCACCCCCCACCTGCCCCGCAAACACACACACACACACACACACACACACACTCGACTGTGGCTGTATGTTAAAGTGCTGCCTGTCCTGTTAGAGCCTGCTAGGGGGGGTGGGGGGGGTCATGTCCAGCAAATTAAAAAAAGCTGCTGTAGGAATTTCGCCAAGTCCCACAGGAGCAACCGGCACCCGTCCCTCTTCCAGCGCTGACCCGCCGGTCACCGGTGAATCCCCTGTTTGTATTCCACACACACCCCAGCTCTGGGGAGCGGTCCCAGACGCCTCCTGTGGGACCGCTGATAATTTAAGTCAAACATTATGTCCGCGCTTGTTTGACACCCATTTAAAGCTTTTCAATCACATGTGTTTGCTACAGTCCATTGCCTTCGCCTTGGAGTGCCATATCCGTGTCACACCCTTTCAAAGACCTAATCAATTGTGTTTGATCAAGTTCCTCGTGTCAAAACAATTGATTTTTCTTTTGGAATCCATTTGGCGGACGTAGAATTCAGAATAGGTTACATGTCCATTTTTAGTTTGTTCAACAACGAAGCCAACAGTGGGTTTATTCACTGGCCTCCCCCTCCCCCGGGGTGACTCCCCCTCCCCCCGGGGAGCCTCCCCGTGTCTTCCCGGCATGGCTGGCCAGTGTCAGTGCGCCACTAATTAAGGGACTCTTGGAGAGCTATGGAGCACACTCATTAACGAACTGTAGCATCCTTACTGTCCGGTGAGGGGAGGGAGGGAGCATTTAAGGGTCTGCCGGCCTCGTGGCCAGAAGGTCAGGGGAGACCCACTGAGACGAAAAGCAAAGCAAATTCATATTTTTTTCCTGTTGTTTTTCAAAAATATGTTATTTTAAGTGTCTTTATTTGGTTTGTTTTTTAAAAAAAATCCAGGAATTATTCTTTTTTTTTATGACCGTTGCTCTATAGCAGTTATGTATTCCCCGTTTCATACAAAAAACAAAAACCTCCAACTGTCCCCCTCCCTGCCACTTGTTTATTCCATTTTCATGGAAATGCAAAACAAAACAAATGGCTGTGTTTGTCTTTATGAAAGTAGGCCAAACAACCGCTGACAAACAAGAGAGAGGGGAGGAGGGGGGGGGGGAGTTGTAGGTCAGGGCGCCACAAGCCATGTGTAACCGTGCCTGACGAGAGAGCATGACACGATGTAGTAAGCCTCAATAGACACAATAACATACAAACAGCCCTGCCAGAATGATGTAACTTTGTCTAGACCAAACAAAAACACACGCATGAATAAATCAGTTGACAGGCAGTGGACACAATAACAGGAACGTCACGTAAATGACTCAAACGCAGTTATTAAGACTCATGTACCTCAATCGACTGCTGCTGGGATGTCCGCTTTTTAAGAGGTCTAATAATTAAGATTTTATAAGAAAGATTTTTGACGTCAGTCATCCGACAGAAATCCAAAGAGGTCAAATAGGATTGATTGAAATGTCGCTCCCCACTGGAGTTCATTAATCACTCAGCAGCACAGTCACCAACTGAAGGGAGCAGCTGATC
>NW_027176860.1:0-21598 GCF_023349555.1 Cebidichthys violaceus
GGAGCAAAGGACAAATAGCTTGATTTGTCTTTTACCTTTCCTGCATAAGTGACGCTCAACATGTATTCTGAGTTTCTGTCTGCACCTTTAACAGGCTGTTTACAGCCTTAACCATTCTGACTTTTCTGTAAGAGGCTGGATGTTGCAAAGCTGTCTGACCTGACTAACACAAGACTACCAAACATCATGTGACTGATGTGTACAGACAACAAACCACGAAAGAAAACTAACTCATAAATTATTGTCATGAATTCATAGGAATTTATTGTTTAAAACTTTTTGCTACATGGGCTTACTAAATTAGTTTCTGTAAAGTCCAATTATTTTTGGGTTAGTTTATCCGTGTGTGTTGGTTACTCATTTGAAAGTGACATGTCAAGACCCTTTATTTAATAATATCTCTATGAATTTGTGATTCTGCAGGACATGGTTTCGGTGTTGTGCAGTGATTATGGTGTAAGTGCATTTTTGTTCAGGAATGTTTGCAAAAATAATATATTGCTAAACATTTAGTGAGGACAACCACTGTCTTTCTAGTCTCACAGCACTTTGTAAAGGCAATTTACATTGAAAACAACAAGCAAAGCCACATGCACCGTGCTACACTGACAGGCGAGCCGTTTCTGCCTTTGACCCACCACTGAAGAGAACAGCCTATGAGTATCAACAGGATATGTAGTGAGGTTTGTGGTGCAAGAGGGGGAAACGCTACTCGAGGCATCAGAAAGTTCATTTTAGTTAAACCACTATACCTGATCGTTTACATTTTGCCTGCCTTATTGTAACTTTTTTGCAATTGGATTGCAGCACATTTGTTTTATTCTGAAGGAGTATCGGTCCGCTACATGCACTGAAACAGACGCATTATATATTTGGGAGTGTTTGTAGCATGAATAACTGACCAGGTGTGGTTTTATAAAAGCCTGCTGCACCATGAAACTGTACTTTCTGTCTTCTGCACTTTGTGTACTTCATAACCCCCCTTGAGACTAAACTGGTGAGAATGAAAGAAAGTAAATGGGGTTTGAAACCACACCTCAGTTTGGCAGCCAAACCACAACCATGCTCAACTTTCCATTCGTTTGTCAGTGGTGATCGTTAATGCTTATCTTTACACACACACACACACACACACACACACACACACACACACACACACACATGAAAATACAGGGCAGCATACAAATGTATTTTGTATTTTTTTATTTTATTGTTTATTTAACAGGTACAATGCACATTACAGGTTACAGAGATAAAAGATTAGTCGTGGAATTGATTGAATAAACAAACATTTTGATATTACTTGAGCTAATGAACAAAGAGTTTGCAAGTGTTATCTGCTGTTTGATGACTCATGTGCTTTTTACCAACAGATGGCAGTGATGTGAAGATCATTTGTAGCACCATCCATTACTGTAAAGTCTCAATAGACAAACACTAAATGTGAAAGAACACAAAAAACAGACGAGGGCTGAAGTTTGCTTACGTAGAGTACCAACTAATTCCAACCAGTAATTTGACATCCATCCATCATTCAATCTGCAACTCTTAGCTACTGCATCTGTTTAGTGACAGGGAGGTGTGTGTGTGTGTGTGTGTGTGTGGAGCCACAGTCCTCTGTAGCTCTGTGACATGCTGCATTCTAAGCCCGCCTACTTTTTAGCGGTCCAATCAAACTCGGAGGATTTGAATTAAATCTTTCTTGTAACTGTACACGGCTCAAATATTGCGTTTCACTGCAGAACATGTCACAGTACAGAAGCTAAAGACGCTCCAACTTCTGTTTCACAGGGACTTGTAACTTCCTTAATGTTGTCTTTATTATTAACAATCTTGACCAGCACTGGAAACATATTGGGAGAAAACACAAGCAGCCCACGCTGACCGATCACATGTCATGATGTGGTACATCTGAGGCCGTCGCCTCGACATTTTTGAGGAGGTACACCTCAGCTAGCAGCAGTTAGGGATTTTATATATCTTAACTTTCAGTAACTTACATGCCGTTATTGCCAAAAACAACAGTTTGGATGCCCATGAATTGTCTTAGGCAAGTTTATGTCCTTCAAAGGAAAAAAATTAAAAAATTCAGGCACCAGACCCCAAAACTACTCTTGCCACTTAGTAGCTCTATAGAACTAGAGCCTTAAAAGAAGATCGCGCTTCAACTATACATGAACGGCAACATGAACATGTGCCGTTCATGTTGCATGTAGAAATGAAATGAAGCTTACATCTTGTCACGGTGTAAACATTTTCTTTGCCTTTATTTTTAACTCAATATTCCCAAACCTCAGCAAGGTGTTTTAGTTACTTATTCATAATGTAGTTGCCAAGCAAAGATATTGGTGAGATAAATAATTCTGTCTTGAGATTGTTTGTTTATGGACCAATCTGCAGGTGGAAATCCTTAATAAATGACGTTGAGCAATGGTAATGTGAAGCGTGGGAAATGAGTTCCCTTTGAGGTCAAATTACTTCAGGGCCACGAGAAACTTGCCTGCTTTGTTGTTGTTGATTCTTCACAGGAAAATTGTTGTGAACAAAGTATGTATAACGTGAGATGGCAAACACATGAAACACTAGCAACACAAGTTAGAAAGTTTTGGTTGATACATTTCCACTGTGGTAGTAGAGTGAAGAGCCGACATCAAGAGAGGCCAATCAGATTGCTCTGACATTAATCCCTCCCACTTTATATGATTCTATGAAGGTGAATCATCTTCGGATACGATCTAAATTAACTACAGTCCTTCATGTGAAAAGAAAAGAAAATGATGATCATATTTTTCATTCTGCTCGTGCTGAAAATGGGACGTAAGTATTCAAGTCACATTTACTCCAGATACATATTTTAAAATGACGTTTTCATGCAGTAATATAGAGGAGATATATGAATGATCGCTGTTATTAATTACTCTTTTTTAATTTTATTTTCAGGATGCAACAAAGATGGGATCTTTGAGACAAAGACTGTTGGTGTTGGACAAAATGTCACTCTAACATGTGACCGCCGGCATTCTTGGCAATCAACGTACTTATTCTGGATCAGGCTTGTTTCTGAAACCTTCCCTGAAATATTAGGAGGAACAATAGCCCATGATTACGACGTTGTTAAGGAGACTCGTCACATTACAGCAAAACAAGAACCTGGAAAATTTGTCTTGCATATTAACAAAACACAGTTGAGCGATACTGCAGTCTACTACTGTATGAAAGTGAGCCTCAGCACCATGACATTCTCAAAAGGAATATTTCTGAGAATTAAAGGTAAAAACAGCAACAGAAATCATTCATGTTGTATAACAGCAATGTTACAGATTTGAATGTTTTGTAACGCTGCATATTCAATTGGTTGTAGAGATTGTAAAACCCTCTGAAATTTAATTAAATAATGTATCAGCATTGAATTGATCATGACATGTTAAACATTTGTTGTTTTTGATTTCTCAGGACCAGAACCTGATATCACTGCCGTCACTCAAGACTTTCCATCTGATCCAGTCCGTCCAGGAGACTCAGTGACTCTGCAGTGTTCAGTCCTCTCTGTCTCTGAGAAGAAGACGTGTCCAGAAGAACACACTATGTCCTGGTTTAAAGCCGGATCAGATGGATCTCATCACAGTGTCATTTATGCACAAAGAAACAACAGTGCTGGATGTGAGAAGAGTCCTGAGGCTCACTCTCCACAGAAATGTGTCTACAGCTTCTCTAAGAACGTCAGCTCTTCTGATGCCGGGACTTATTACTGCGCTGTGGCCACATGTGGAGAGATATTATTTGGAAACGGAACAAAACTGGACATTGAAGGTAGAACATTTATATGTAATCGCTAAATTATCATGTTATCTAATAATCTAAAATGTTTATTACTCTTAATGTTAATTATTTATTGATTTAATGTTTCAGTTGACACCACCTGTGATTCAAAGAACGACAACACGATTCTCTTTGTGTTGTGTTCTGCTCTGGCTGTAAGTCTGATCGTTATAGTCGTCCTTGTTTATGCCGTCAGGAACAAATCTTGTGATTGTTGCAAAGGTAAGAGACGTTACTCGACCTAATAAATATGTTTCCCCAAAAGCTAACATTTCATTTACATTTGTGCTGTGTGTGAGTCAACATACAGTATCATGCGTCTTCTATAAAGTTAAATCCATCTTTAACTGTTTATTTTTGAATAAAACAGCTGATGCCACTCTGCAAACAAATGCTGCAACAGCCAGTAACAATCAGCAAAATCAGGTATATAAAGATGTAGCTACTAAATAAAAGATACCTGCAATGTTTATGTATCTGTATGTGCATGCGCATAAATTAGAATCTGCTTTCTTATGTTCCATTTTGTCACTCAGAGAGAAGAGGACTCTTTGGTTTATTGCACACCGAACTTCACCAGGAGGAAAGCTGGCAGAGCAGAGAGAAGGAATCAAAGAGAAGAGGAGACGATCTACACGGATGTCAGGGCTTTTGTGACGGATAAACGATCCAAAGTCTGAACATTTAAAGTGTTTGGTAATAGTATGTACATGTAGCATTGTGCATTCCATCCTTGTAATTTTGTTACATTTTTGTTCATTTTATTATTAAAGTTTTCTACTCAAATGACACATCTATACCCGAGTTTTCTTTTACGGAATATTAATTTTGAAAGTGCGTGAGAAGGGTTGTCTCTCTTTCTCTTTCACTTTATTTTTTTATCTGATAAGCATGATTGTACTAAAATGTATATAGTTTATAATTATATTTGTGTGTATGTGTTGTTTCCTTTCTTAGTAAACAAACTTATGAAAAAGATAGCACATCTACAATGAAATTTAAATAAAGATGAACACCTGTTTACTTCAAGTTCAATGTGTGTACATTGTGTTCATTTTGAAAATACTTTTATTTGTAGCCACTGCAGGATGCATCTTAATGTACAAAATCTGTTAACACATTATATTCAAATTTCAGAATTCACTACAAATCAACTTTCTTCATCGCCATCAGCACTCCACATGCAAGCATTGCTGTCTGGAACAACAAAAGTGCAACTACGGGGCTTAAACAATATAATAATACCGAAGCAAATAAAAGTCACAAACGCATTTAAGTATATATGCATTTTTCATTTTGCCTGGAAGTGTGTTGTGCCCAAACAAACAGGAGATCTGAATAATAATTTAGAAAATGTATCATATTTAATTCAATGACAAGAGCAAAGACAAATATGTGCAACGTGAATGAATATGTATGAATGCTGTGTAACCTGTAAGTTTGAGGTTCATGGTGGTTCCATTTTCAGTTTTAGAGATTGACTTCTGGCCCGATTCGGTGATGTTCACAGTGACGAGTGAAGTTGAAAAAAAAAAATAAGGAAGCATTCTAAGATGGATCTTCAGTGTGATTTTTTTTAATCTATTTATAAGTATTTACTTTGAAGTGAAAGATGCTGAAACCAATGTGCAGATAAACCTTAAAAAAGAAAAAATAAGAAAACTAAAGAAGGGCCAATGGCTCCTTCACGACTTCCTAACCACCTAATTCTAGCGCCCTTGCTCAGACCACACCCATCTTTGAACCTGGTCTTCATGTTGAGCTCAACTACAGATCTGCAAATTTCATGACTGCATCTTGTACAGTTCACGGTGACTAACTCTGTCCACAGAAACATACAAAGTACTCAGAATTGCTTCTGTGGTAGTTCCTGATACAGTGGTAAAAAGATGTAACATATTTCATCCATCTTTTTTCATCCAAAAGAATTACCTCTTAAATCTGAGGGGGACAGAAGTGGAAGTAAAGCTGAAGAGAAAAACTGACATACAGAGAAACCTTTGGCGAAAACTACCCCAGTAAACTGAAATGATCCTTTTTGTTCTATTTGTGATGAGTGAAGATGTGGTTATTTCATATGAGGAGACAATATAAATATCCATCTTTATGTCAACACAATAACAAAAGTAAACAGACATGATGAACTTGATGTTATACAACTGCACTTTCTGTGGCTACGAATTCACAAAGCAACTGAAAATATTCAACTTCCTCCTATCACTATCGAACATCTATTGGAAATAAAAAGCTCTGAACTTGCATATCAATGCTGAAGCTCTCTGTGTAGACTTTAGGACCTCTACACGGGCCCTGCAGGCTTTGGGGCCTCTGCAGACTTTGGGGCCTCTGCACGGGCCCTGCAGACTTTGGGGCCTCTGCATGGGCCCTGCAGACTTTGGGGCCTCTGCATGGGCCCTGCAGGCTTTGGGGCCTCTGCACGGGCCCTGCAGGCTTTGGGGCTTCTGCACGGGCCCTGCAGACTTTGGGGCCTCTGCACGGGCCCTGCAGACTTTGGGGCCTCTGCATGGGCCCTGCAGACTTTGGGGCCTCTGCACGGGCCCTGCAGGCTTTGGGGCCTCTGCACGGGCCCTGCAGGCTTTGGGGCTTCTGCACGGGCCCTGCAGACTTTGGGGCCTCTGCACGGGCCCTGCAGACTTTGGGGCCTCTGCACTGGCCCTGCTCTTTCTATGGAGAAGGGTGTTGCTGGTTGTGGTAATCTGCTCTAACAACAGAGTACTCACACTCTTGTGGCGACTCTCTCTTCTTCCTCTTCCCTCTTTTCACTTTCCGTTTGGAGAAGTCCAGTGCTGCATAGTTCACTTCCTTTGCTTCAGCATCCTGCAAAAAATATTTCTGCTAATGAAAAATATTTCAGAGATTTGGGCTGCTCAAGACAAAATCTATAGTAAAGATTATTTTACAGCGACTTTACGTTGATATCAACATACTTTTGTTCATGTAATTTCTCAGTCATCCGTACTATATTTAATCCTTTTGTGTTATTGTAGCAGATATTATGTTGTACGTAGCTACTCAACAGTTAATTACATTTGTCCTGTATGTTATGAATATAATATTTTGTCCTGAGGATTAGTGGCAGTATATTTATCACACATGTAGATCACTCGCCGGTGTAAATCAGACGGCACACTGCCACATATTTACCAGATCATGTGACTGATCCACAGGTGACCTGCTATGTCCGAGATGATAGGAAGCTCTCTCTGCTCCTGTTAATATAGAAACAAAGACTTCGTAATGCGTGTTCACATATATCGATGTGAATTTTGTCATTATCTCTTTTGAGGACAAACAAATCAATCAAAAGATTTGGATCACATTTTCTGTTTTGTCTTTACTCTTCAACATATTTACTTCTGCAATAAGCCCGATGATCAACACTGAAGAGCTCCACTAAGCTTTCTGCTGATAGTTTAATGACTGACTTCTGAATATTCAATATTTTCCTGCTGTAACAGGATATTGTAGTCGGACATAACTCAGAGGGACAATTAAAATGAATAGCTGGTTTGCACAATCATCATATTCTGTTGAATAGACACACAAATGGACATTATGTTGACCCAAAGAAGACTTATTGGATGGATCGTCCATCATTCCATTATTTTTTGGAGATAATATAAACTCAAACCCACATGTTCTGTTTTAACTGCAAAGTATTTTCCTTCATTCAGAGCTTTATGGTACAATCTCAAAAAGCTAACAGAAATTAAAGTCAAATACGGTGAACCTACCTTTGCAATTTTCGCAAACTTTCCTTTGATTTCTGAAAAAAATAAGGAGGACTATCACAATCACACAGCAGGCCAACAGCACTCCAAGCACAAGGACAACTGGGTCCAGTTCTGATCCTGAATCACAAAGAGAGTAAGCATTATGTAATTATGGACTCTTGGGAGTAATCGTATGTTATTGGAAACACAGTGCGACATGTAGAAAACTATTAGCGGGCAGAAAGTCTATGTTTCACACTGATTTATAAATGCAACTTAAAAAATGAATGGCTCATAGGTCCCTAGAAAAAAACAAAATGTGGATAAAGTAATTATTATGAATAAAGGATTTCCTTTTTAATAATTTTGCATAATATTTTAAAGGAGCTCATTCATTCATAATTAGTTATAACTGAATAACTCACTGTCTCTATGAAATAATTATTAAATTTAGTTGAAAACTAATGCTTAACATTTTTAGAAACTCTTTGTTATCCTCTTAAAATGAATAAGAAACTACCACTAATAATCTTTATATTGATTTACAATAACATGAATATGATTTAAATACGACTTTAAAACGTACTTGTCTCCACTTTGGTTCCTTCACCAAACAGGATCTCTCCACATGTGGCCACAGCACAGTAGTAAGTCCCAGCATCAGAGGTCTGTATAGTTTTGGACAGACTGTAGACACAACTTCTTCCTTCTTGTTCATCACTGTTATTGTAAATTAATCCTGGATGAGATTCTCCTGATCCAGATCTGAACCAGTACACACTGTGTTCACCTGGACACTGGACTCTGTTTTCTTTGTTCTTGGAGAGAAGTGAACACTGGAGAGTCACCGAGTCGCCCGGCTGGACCGACTCAGTATCCGGACTTTGTTTCACGTAGAAAGATCTCTGCTGATTACGATCTGCATGATTCAGGTAAAAATGCGTTAATAAGAATGAATAATTTAAATTATCAAACGTGGCAAAAAGACTAAGAGAGAAATATGTTTTACCTTTCACAACCAAGAAGGTGCCATTAACAAAACTGTGTGAATATCTTGATCCAATGAGACAGAAGTATGTTGCTTCGTCCTCTTTGCTGATATTTCTGATGGTAAGAGCGTTCCGCTCTGTGACGTTAAAACGTAGGTTGTTAAATTCCTCACTAACTGTCACTCTGCCAACAAGAACAGAAGCGACATGTTGGACCATATATCCAAGAGGCTGCTTGTACCAGTAAAAGAATGTGCTGTCCTCCCCAGAAACTGGACACTGCAAAGTAACATTTCCACCAAGTTCAACCAAAGTCAAAGAGAGCTGGTGAGGAACCTCTGCAGCTTGAATCAGATCTGAAGAAAAGAGACAGAATGAAAGCACAAGATAAGTAAACAGGTAAAGTATGAACCCTTCCAAAGATGAATAGATGGTTGTGTCTTTCTCAAAGTAGTTAAGAATTGCACTTACACACTGTACAAAGTAGAATCAAAGCAGACAGTCCTCCGATCATTGTGCAACAGCACTCTTGTCTTGCACTACTGATGACACACGACCAAATGGAAGCTGTAGTCACTGGCTGATCAAGGTTTACAAAGTACAATGATTGGCTGAAACATAGATAATGACCGTCCCCCTTCAAGTTTAAACCTATGATCTATTTTCATTTGATAGGACATCTACATGTTGAGCATTTGTTGTATTTTCAAAGCAGTGTCGTTATTCAGACTGCATGACTAAATGTATTGTTTCTCTGATAACCATTTTTTGTGGGTTTTTGGCCTATTTAAGAGCAAGTACTGAAAGTCTTTCAACAGCAAAATCAGTCTTATTGACTGCATGTGTGTATTTAAATGTCACGATGTGCAGAAATGTTGGATTTTAATCACATGCACAGGTGACACAATCCACACTTTCTATTTGTTTTTTGCAAGAAATTTCCATAACTTTAAATTAACCTGTAGTGGCAACTGGTTTGTTACACAGCACCAAAAAAAAAGTACTCAGTAGGTGATCGGATGAACCATCTGTGTATCACCGTCAGTCGGGAACAAACACCCTCTCCTTTGAGAAAAGTCTTCAGCGCTGTACTTTGTTCTTTACTGAAGAAATACTCTCCAGATCTGGTGTAACGGGACCACGTCCCTATTCAGAATTACATTAATATAAGTGATGCTGAAGCAGCATTTGTCGTGTCACAAAGACCTAAAACACGCCTGTTGCTGCCACTAGATCATCTCAGGATGCTGATCGGTTCGAACCAGAATGGTTTGGACAAAAACGCATTACTTGAAGCCTGACAAGGTGGATTCTTGCGAAAAAATCAGTGGCTTCATAAACAGTTCACACTGGAGCCATTTACTGACACATTGCTTGTCCCAACGGCTGAAGTCCAGTTTTAAAGTGATGCCGTTGACTTTTGTAAATTTTTGGATATATTGTTGGCTAGCTTGTTTGCTGATGACATGCAACATGTAAATGAGACAGTATTTTTCTCTTTCAGTGTAGGTTAGCTGTTTTACTTCCTGTGTTTGTGCTAAGCTAGGCTAAACTCATCCTGGAGCTGGATTCAAATGTTTTGAGAATTGTCTAAATTTGGCCGTCCAATCAACACTAAGAGGTGAAAAGGAGGACTTTTGAAATAGCATTAGCTACAGCATAGCCTGCTGGTTCTAATGACAGTTGTGGGGAAAGGTGAGACGAAATGTGGCCAAAGCCACAAAGAAGATGTCACTGGTTACAGTGAGAGAAAGAGGCCTCATGAATGTACAATTTGTCATTATGATAAAGTATTGCAATTTTGATCTTCATCTAAATCTTGATGATCTTGCAAACACTCTTAAATAGTTTTGTTTATCATTTCCTCTTTTTTAATAACAGCTACTTTGATTTGTTTTAGCACAAAAAGCACTAGTAAAACCAATAACATTAAGGACAGGCCCATTTAATTAATGAAGTTACACTTGTGTGTTTCTCAAGTCGAAATGTCTGCTTTGAAAGTTATGTGCACATGAAGACACAAAGTGAGAGGGATCAAATAGACTCTCGGTAGTTTTCACCAGTGAACTTGTGTGCAGCAGTTACACACATACTGAGCATTACATGTTGTAGACACAATTAGTTTCCTTTTTAAAACATATTCAGTGTAAAAACATGTCAGGGGACAACTACTCAATTGAATAAACCTGTCACTCTTTCTGGTCTCACAGCACTTTGTAAATCCCTTCTGCATGTAGCGAGAGCAGCAAGCAAAGCCACATGCAACAGCTACACTGACAGACTGAAGCTGTGGTGGGAAATCTTTGCACCCTTTGACCAACCTTCAAGGCTGTTTACTCACATCAGACTATTCAACAGGATGTGAAGTGAGGGAAGAGCTACAATCAATTCAGCAGACAAACTTATTGTTCTATTTTTACTTGTTGCTGTGCTCATTTAAAGTATAGATACTGTCTATCCTTCATGTTCTTAAGATGCAACCATCTACGACCATATGCATGTGCAATCTTAAAATATCACAGATGCATATTTGCATGTTTTGTTTTAATCTGCAGATTTATTTACCACCTGAGTCTATCGCCGCACCACAGACTTAAACAAGGCTTCCTCACCTATTTGGAGATAATCAGACAAACTTAACTTAAGATCAAGGTTCAAAATTCTGCATCGACAAATAGACCAGAGTGGGTCCAGTGAAGGATTAGCACCTCCCCCTCTGACAGCAATTACAAATGAACAGCACAAAACTGTAAAGGAGTGTGATGGAAAATGATCGGGACATAGTGTGACTGGGTGCGTTTGTCCGACCCTCCTGAACCCTTAACCTACTCCTGTTAGTTGATGTGATATTAATAACAATCATAACAACAAGTGTGTTATTAAAAGGTAAAACATTGTTCAAAACGAGCTTCATGAGGCTGAAGCAGAGTGAGAGAAGAAGGTTTGTATCGACACCTCAGTTTGAGACCCGACCCCAACAATGCTTAAGTTTCCACGCATCATTTGTTTGTCAGTGGTGACTGTGAATGTGTGTCTATTTGTGTCTTTGTGTGTGTGTGTGTGTGTGTGTGTGTGTGTGTGTGTGTGTGTGTGTGTGTGTGTGTGTGTGTGTGTGTGTGTGTGAGAGAAAGTACAAAGCGTGTTTTGGCTCGTTGTCAACAATATGTAGAACCTGATGAAGGCCACAAACCACAGCGAGCTGGTTTAACAAATGTGACTGAAGTTTCGGTCCTAAACTGTAGATAGACGGTCGTCTTCATAATTTACTTCTTCATACAACTGTCTCGTTGGGAGGAAACCTTAACGCTGTTTTGATCATTATTATAACGCTGGAGTTTGTGGTGTTGTACTGGGCTGCATTTTAATGTTAGTGTGAAGACGTCAACCACTGTGAATGAAGTGACCCAGGATTGTTTATTCATAATCACCTTGTTATTGATTATATGGTTTTATTTGGGGTCTTGTCCCAGCTTCACACTGTACAGATAACAATATACGGGTCAGAAACTTTAAATCTCCTCCAGGTGAATGTGATCCTGTGAGAGTGGCGCTCTGCTGCTGCCTCTCACCAGCCCCCTGAAAAGAAGTGAGGTGAGAATAGAGGACGGATGGTTGAACCGCCCTCCTCTGTACGCTGTGCTCTTCCTGCTGATGTGACTGACAGGCAGGAGTGGGCGGGTCATCACTGATGATGTGGAGCATCTGAATTGGCTAGCGTGCATAACATTTAACACGTCTCTATCTCTGTGTATCGTGATGACAAATGGATGAATGCATCTTTTCTGCACACAAATCAAACTGGAGATCATAGTGCAGTATGTCTGATTAATTGTTCATCAGAGTGACGGCCAGTGGAAAGAAGCTGTTCCTGTGTCTGGTGGTTTTGTCGTACAGTGCTCTGTAGCGCCTACCAGAGGGGAGGAGTTGGAACAGTCTAACACAGAGGAGCCACTTACTGCAGAAAAGAGAGGACATGTAATATGCTGAATATGTACACAAACACAAGCACTCAACTGTGTGAAGATTACACAAACAAAGGCTTAAAATGACCGGGACGCTGGGTTGTAAAGAGTTTAGAGATTGTCACTGTTCTTTAGACAGCAGGACATGTTAGAGTCATGAGTTAACCACAAAGCTGCTGGATCTCAGTTTTGATGCATAAATGCTACAATCCTTAAATGTGTAAGCTAACACACAAACATAATGAGTGGCAGTAATTCAGTCCGGTTCTCTTTTGGAGATACATTCATATTGGACTTGTTTGCAATTTGTCATTTACATCCATCAGTGGGTTTGGAGAACTAAAATTCTGCACTGCAAACTGGAGCGTTTAAGTTTATTAAGAGACTTCTATAGTCAGTGAAGCTCTAATGAAAGACGCTTTTGAGTCACACTAAAGGAAATGTAGGATCCAGTGTTTTTGGATACTTTGTTACTCTTTGTTAAGAATTTTATCCGTCTCTTGTAAGTTCTCTAACTTTTTGGGAATGTAATACTTGAATTGCTGGATTCCCCCTTAAATCTTGTTAAGTTGTCATTCCAATGATCTTAACCGTAAAGTCTTTATTGTTGCCTAACTTTAACCACACCTTAATCATGAGAGGAGGACATGGCTTAGTTTATTCTGTACAGAGATCATATCTCACCCCATGAATCAATGCAGCAGCAATCTAGTTTAGGGTTTCTAGAAACCAGGCTACACCGCTCATAAATATGGTACAAGAGTGAATGAAAAATACTTTTTAACTAGATTGTTTCTGGATAAATGTGGTTCACATTAGTATCAAATCAAATCATGTCATATTTACTCTCTGTGTCAGTTGTAGAAACTCACCATGAAACAAAAGTGCGCTGTTGGTGTTGATTCATATTTTTAGGCCAATCAGATTGCTCTGAAACTGATCCCTCCCACTTGACATGATTACAGGCCTAGGGTTTAAAAGGTTAAGACACTTCATCTTCTAATTTGATCTGATTTAACTGCAGTCTCAAGAGGATTAACAAGAAAATGATGATCATCTTTTATTTACTGCTGATTCTCAGAGTGGGGCGTAAGTACATGTAGCAATGTCAGATTTACTTCAGATATGTATTTATATCATTGTCATGTTCTTACAGTAATTCAGCAGGACATACCTGATTCTTTCTCTGTCAACAACCACTGAACCGTGTTTCTCTTCACATTTTCAGGATGCACAGATGATCTGATCTTTGAGACAAAGAGTGTTGGACAAGATGTGACTCTTTCTTGTGCTCGCACTAAATCTGTGGTACAATCATCCTTGTTTTGGATCAGGCTTGTTTCTGGAAACTTACCTGAATTCTTTAAAGGAACATACACTTTTGATCAAGATGGTGTTAATACGACTCCTCGCATTACAACAAAACAAGGACCTGGAACATTTCTCCTGCATATTCATCAAGCAAAGCAAAGCGATACTGGAGTTTACTACTGTTTTAGAGTGAACCGACTCGATGTGATACTTTTGAACGGAACATTTCTGAGAATTGGAGGTAAACATTTATAAAAATCAGTTTACATCATTTAATTATCCTACATGTATGTATAAAGATAAAAACATTTCTTAAGTACTTCAATGCTCACTAAAGCATGGTTATTATCATGTTTGTGTTTCTCAGGGCCAGAACCTGATATCACTGCCGTCATACAAGAGCGTTCATCTGATCCAGTTCGTCCAGGAGACTCAGTGAGTCTGCAGTGTTCAGTCCTCTCTGACTCTGAGAAGAAGACGTGTCCAGAAGAACAGAGTGTGTACTGGTTCAGAGCCGGATCAGATGGATCTCATCCCAGTGTCATTTATGCACAAAGAAACAACAGTGCTGGATGTGAGAAGAGTCCTGAGGCTCACTCTCCACAGAAATGTGTCTACAGCTTCTCTAAGAACGTCGGCTCCTCTGATTCCGGGACTTATTACTGCGCTGTGGCCACATGTGGAGAGATATTATTTGGAAACGGAACAAAACTGGAAGTTGAAGGTAACGGCAGAATATTTCCATATAAATCAGGATTCATTTAGATCATGTATCACAAAGCAATTGTACCATATGCCTTATATCATCTTGTCAAAATAGTTAACTTCAATTATTTGCTCATTTTCATATACTTTCAGCACTCAACATTTGGGCCAACACAGTTCTGATTCTGCTATTTGCAGCTCTGGCTATTAGTCTGATTGTTATTGCCTTCCTGATTTATACCATCAAGATGAAAACTTGTAATCAGTCCAACGGTAATACACGTTTCTAACAGTATCTTGCAAAAGCTAACTTTCCAGAATTAAAACAACTGACATGTGTAAATTAACCTGCAGGGTCTTTCATCCTAAATCTCTGTTTTTATTTTATAACACAGCTGCTGTTGCTGCAACAGTCAGCGGTGAGCACCAAGGTCAGCAGGTAAGGTCTATAAAGAAAAGATCACAATGGAAAAGTTATTGTCATTTTCTTTCCACTCTATAGAAATTAAAATATGCTGTTTTCATATTTATTCAGAGAAATAAGGACATGTTGGCTTATTCTGCACCAACCTTCACCAAGAGGAAAACTGGCAGAGCAGAGAGAAAGAATGTAAAAACAGCAGAGGGAGAGACCGCCTACACTGGTGTCAGGAATTTAGTGAAAGATTAACAATCTATCGGTTACAGTCTTTCACTTTGATAACCCTGAAAAATGTTCTACGTTTCATTTTGACACGTTTTAATGACTTTTGTTGATATTCTACAGCATCTCATATCTCTTAATTCTTGTTTAATTTTGTGCATTGTTGACTGTTTGAAAGATTGACCTTCAAAGAGTCAGAGGGTTGAAGAAGGTTTCCATCTGTGTCTTTTGTCTGATGTACAGTTTTAAGACTGTAAACTTCTCTATGTATCAATGCTAAGGTGTACCGCTTTCAGTCTTTTCAAAGGTTTTCTCTTTTGGCATAATTTCAGTGTTTAGTCATAATTTGTTTATTTTGAAAATAACTTTAGTTAGTTGATCTTGTATAAGACAGGGAGATTGATTGGTTTTCTTATTAAATGTTTGCAACACGGTAGAAACTAGTACAATACTTTTACAGAAATAAACCACAACATATATGTTTCATAATTCCTGCAAGTTAAAAGCAATGTGACATACAATCAGTCTTAACCCTAAATTAACTTAAGATCTAAATATTAAAAGTGTTTTGAATTATCAGGGCAAAAGAAAAAACGATCAAACCTCTCAAAGAAACTATACTGTGTGTCTAAATCTATTTGCAAATAAAGACAGTAATTGAATAAGTAATTTGTTGAAGTGATTCCTATAAAAATGATTTTAGTATTGACGTTCAGGTATATATCATAACCTTAAGGGTTGTTGTGAAAAAGTTACATTGAGCTATAGTATATATATATATATATATATATATATATATATATATATATATATATATATATATATATATATACATATATATATATATACATATATATATATATATATATATATATATATATATATATATACATATATATATATATATATATATATATATATATATATATATATATGTATATTAGATATTTAGTGGTGATTAAGGTTGGCTTAGTGGCATATGTGTAGTTTGTGAGATGTGTTTGTGCTTAATTCTGGCTTGAAACAAGTGGGGCTAACTAAGCTAACTAACTGCTTAGTGTAACATTAACTTAAGTAATTTTTACCACAAACTAAACGCATCCAAGCGACTATAGATGCAACCGTCAGAGCTAGTGACGTAGCTAAATGGGTGTCGTTGAGTCATTCTGAAGTGACGTTCTTGATGTTTCTCCTAAACCTAACCAAGTGGTTTTGTTGCCTAAACCTAACGTTACATTGTGTCAATATGTTACTGATTTAAACATTAATTTGTGCCGATAGCAATTTATATGGCAAATGCCTATTTCAGCTACAATACTGATCCTTACTGAAATGTTGAATGGACTGAAATGAAAGTTTAGAGACGGTCAAGGTTTCCAGAAGATGTGTCCTAATCGATGTTTTGATCCCCCAACTTTTCATGGAACGCCACTAGCAGGTTGACATTTCTAGTATTGTGTGACGTCTACTGGCTGGATTGCAGTGCATTTTGGTTACCCACTAATTAATGAAAGAAACGCCCTGTGGCCCAGCTGTTAAGATGCCGAACATGAACTGTGACGTCCCCAGTTCATGTTCATGAACAAATGTTTGAGGACAACCACTCGGATGAATAAACCCCTCCACCTCTCTGTTCTCACAGCACCTATAGAGGCCTTCTCCTATAGAGATTCTGCACATCTGTCGTGAGAAGAACAAGTAAAACCACATGCAACAGCTACACTGACACACACTGTCTGCGGTGGGCTGATTCTCCTCCCTTTGACCAATCATCATAGCTGTTTACTCAGAACAGACTAGGCTTCAACAGGATGTGCAGTGAGGGTAAAGTTGAATGGGGAAATGACTGATTTACTTTATTTATTTCTTAATGTGCTCACTCAAAGTACAAATGTCATAATCTGTCGTGTCTTTCCAAAAGATGCAATTATCAACATTCGTATGCATGTGCAATGTTGAAATATCGCAGATGCACATTAGTTCATGTTTTAATTGAATTTGAACGTAAATATATTGATTCAAAAAACGGAGAAAGAGAAAGTAAAAAAAAAAAAAGCCCCTTTATAGCCTAACCACAACAATGTTCCATGCATCAGTTGTTTGTCAGTGATGACAGTGAATGTGTGTCTATTTGTGTCTGTCTGTCAGCTGCAAGCTGTGCTGTGCACACACAGAAAAAGCAGATGGTACTAAACAGGACTTAAAGCACATGAAAGTATTCCCTGCATGGCTTCTGTTCTGAGATGTTACATTTTACAGTTTTTGTTCTTCACAGACATTTTTCTGCGTCCACCCTTCAGTGTGTAACTGTGTATTATGTGTACAGGGGCTGCACACAGCATTGTGTCAGGAACTATTGATGTTATTGTATGTTGTTGTTTTTTGTCCAGTAACACTTTTATTAAGAACAACTTATGTTGGTTTCACTGATACCTACGACGTGTTTTGGCTTGTGGTCAACAATATGTTGATCCAGATGAAGGCCACAAACCGCAATACAGCGGTCTGACAAACGTCGCTGCAGTTTTTCCGTTGTCTTTTCTATTTTCAGTCTCTACACTTTGTGAGTTAAATCAAGGTTTGCTCAAAACCCCCACTCTGTTTTGGTCATTCTTTTGATACCAGAGTTTGTGGTGCTGTACTGGATTATGTTGTCAGGTGTTCGTGTCACTGTTATTGTGAAGGTGTCCACTTGTGGTTTTCTTTCTGGTTTGCTGGTTGCTTTTGAGTGAGGGAGAAAACTTTACCACCCGCTACTTGTTCACTTGGGGGTCGTCGTCAGCGACATCATCCAACAAGAACTGCCCATGCTGACATTCATTACAGCGGAATGATTCTGAAGCTCTGGTTCTTAAGGGTCTCAGCTGGCTAAACCCTCCCCGGAGCAGCAGCAGCCTCGAGCGGCCTCGCTCCACCTGAATACCTGAGTCAGCCAAAACACTTAAGAATCTACACGGTCAAATCTACACATTAAAAAAATCCTCGTCGATAACATCCTCTGCACTTGTATTTTTAGACGCCATTTTTGCTGTTAGAAATGTAATGTAATCGTCGAGAAAAAGGATGATTTTTTAAATATATTTCTCCCACGTCAACTAAAGATGCACTCTGTAGAGCTTCAATACACCAAGTATGTCAATGGGATGATGAAAAACAACTGATTTTGCTGCTTCGCCACGGAATCACAGAAAACATAAGTAACAAATGCAGACGTTTTTCCCACTATGTACTTTGGATAGGTTGAGGTAAGGTCCTTTAAAGACGATACACCCCATGAATATATCTTGTTCAGGGTTTCTGGAAATCAGCCTACAACCCCAAGAAAATACTAAAGATGTACAACACAAAAATCTTTGTTTTCTGTTTTTGGATAACTGTACTTCACAATAAGATCAGATCTAATCATCTGCTGTATTTACTCTCAGTGTCAGTTGTAGAAACCCATCATGAAACGAAAACGGGCTGTTGGAGTTGTTTCATGTATTTAGATGAAAAGATGTTTGATTTTACTTCCTCTCTGGTGTTACACGCCAAACTGTAAGAGAGGCCAATCAGATTGCTCTGAAACAGTTACCGCCCACTTGATATGATTACATTTGGGCAAATCACGTCTTAATGCAGTCTACATTACAGCAGTCTGAAGTGGAATATCAAGAAAATGATCATATTTTTTTTACTGCTGATTCTCAGAGTGGGGCGTAAGTACATGTAGAAATGTCAGATCTACTCCAGACATATTTTAAAGTATAGTCTTAGTATAGTATAGTAAGTATTGTTCTTATTGTGATCTTTGTCGTTGATGTAAAATAATGTCTTTTCAGAATGCACAGATCAGATCATTGAGACGAGGACTGTTGGTGTTGGAAGTGATGTGAACCTGAGTTGTACCCGTGAATCTTCAGGAAGCTTGTTTTGGATCAGGGTTGTTTCTGGGAACTTTCCTCAATTCTTAGGAAAAACATTTAGCTTAAATAGTGATCCTCACATTACAGTCACAGCAGAGCCTGGAACATTTGTTCTGCGTATTAAAAAAGCAAAGACGAGTGATACTGCAGTTTACTACTGTATGAAAACATCCCAAAAGAACTTAACTTTTTTGAAAGCAACAGACCTGAGAGTTGAAGGTAAACACAACCTTAATTTAATGACAAAACAAGTCATCAGTTGTCTTTAGTTTTAAAATGAATTAAGTTCTTGACTTTTTTTCAATCCCCAGAACCTGATATCACTGCAGTCCCTCCATCTGATCCAGTCCGTCCAGGAGACTCGGTGATTCAGGAGAAGTGTTCAGTCCTCTCTGACTCTGAGATCAAAACATGTCCGGGAGAACACGGTGTGTGCTGTGTTAGAGCTGGATCTCATCAATATCATCCAGGTTTTAATTATACTCAAGGAAACACTGTTGAAGAACATGAAGAGAACCCAGAGACATTTATCTACAGCTTCTTCATGACCGTCACCTCCTCTGATGCTGGATCTTACTACTGTGCTGTGGCCACATGTGAGGAGAGGTTTTCTGAAAATGAAACACAACTAGATATTGACGGTAACTGCTATATTTTAGTTGAACCATTTTCTTCCTTCTATTGCCTCCTTACATGCTTTGAAAATTGAAAAAGTAATCTTAATCAACACTGTTTGACAGCATGATAGGATATTTTCTGCATTAATAGTTTGTGCGGCTAGGTTGGGCGACTGTGGGTAAGTGGAGAGCAGGGCCGTCCTTCAATCAGAGAATCGGCGGTTCGATCCCCAGCCCTGCTAGTCGCATGTCGATGTGTCCTTGAGCAAGATATACGGTGTGATAGAATCTGAATTGTAAGTCGCTTTGGATACAAGCGTCTGCTAAATGATTGTAATGTAAATGGCTGCACCATTTCATGAAATGGAAATATTCTAAATGATTTGGGCATCATATTTGGTATTATCCTATCTTAATGATAGGAAGAAAAGGAAATAAAATACTGTTGGTTTGAACAATGTTTTGCTGTACATCATAAGTCATTAATTACCAACCTACCAGTCGGTCAGTGTGGTTTAATAGTTCAATAAGGAAATAAAAAATGTTAAGTGTCCATACAGATTGATTTTAATCTCATGTAGTTTCACCTGATGTCATTCTGTTTCTTTTCTTGTTTCAGAAACCGGCTTGTGGTTCTTTGGTGATGGTACATTTCTGGTCCTGCTGTGTGCTGTCTTTACTATTAGTGTGAATGTTGCAGCCGTCCTCATTTACGCCATCAAGAAAAACAAGTGTGATTATTGCAATAATGAAGGTAATGAAAGTTAAATCTCTATATCTCACATTATTTAGCTGACGCTTATTATCATTAGTATTGTAACAAACCTTTTTTGTTTTATATTTCATATTCTAGCTGCTGTTTCCATGCTAGAAAATATTGCAAAAATGAATTTAAAGGTAAGATCAACTTATCCATAATCACTATTAGTATTTTATTGGTGTTTGTCATCTTACATAATGTGCAATACATTTCCTCAGAGAAATGAAGACACGTGGATTTATTCTACTGTCGTCTTTACCGCGATGAAGTCTGGCAGAGGTGGAACGAGGGACGCAGAAACAACGGAGAGAGAGAGGATCTATGCTGCTGTTAAGGCTTTTGGGTTGGATTAGCATGTTAAGTGGACGGTTTGAGATCAGTTGGTAAAGCATGTGATAGCTGATGTTGTTCTTTTTCAAGTTAAAGGCTGTTGTATGTGGCTAATAGGCAGTGTTGTGCATATGATGTATACCTTGATATAATGCTTTGTTCTTATTCTGACATGTAAAACTAGTCGGTTGCATTAAAACAATGCATTGTGTTCCATTATGTATGTTGGAAACCGGGATAAGCGCAGCTGATCGAACGCCTGTCATCCATCTATGATGCCGTCACACTGACTTCACTTTCATGCACTTTCTGTGTTCTGTGTTGGTTCTTTTTTAATCCTTTCTCCTAAAAACAACCTTTAACACTTCTAAGATCAGAGTTCTACCAACATTTTAGATGTTACGGGTGAAATTGAATGTGTAATGTGAAGTATAAACTGGAAAGTTTGTTTTCATCATTCAGAGTAAAATGCAGAGTTGTGGTGCTGGTTAAATGCATGACAGGAAAGGCTACCGCAGTCATAATGATAAGTAAAACCTGTGGTGTCATCATGTAGCTGTCTTTGTCTACAAATAGAGACCACAAAGCAGGAAGAGTTTAAATTCACTTTTATGTTATGGTTTAATAAAAGTCTTAAAAGTTTACTTATGTTACTTTTTTTCTATTGGAGATTTGTTTGAGTGGCAGCTTGAGGAAACTAGTACAATAACTAAAAATATGTATCCCTCTTTTTCCTTTACAATAACTAAGTGCTCCATACAACTAAATGTCCACACAATAATCTTTTTCTATACAGATGATACAGTTCACACACAAACACCTC
>NW_027176861.1:0-25000 GCF_023349555.1 Cebidichthys violaceus
AACTGTGAACGGGACTTGAACGGGGAACGGACGGGAACGGTGAACGGGAACTGTGAACTTTTAACGGGTAACGTGGAACGGGTAACTGTAGACGTTAACGTGTTGGAACTGGGAACGTGGAACGGGTAACTGGTAACGTTACGGTAACTGGGGAACGTGTAACGGGAACGTTAACGGGTAACGTGAACGGTGGAACGTTGGAACGGGAACTTGGAACGTGAACGGAGGAACGGTAACGGGTACTTGAACTTGTGAACGGATACGTGGGAACGGGAACGGTTGTAACGTGGATACTGGAACGGGAACTGGAACGGGGTACGGTGGAACGGGAACCGGGAACGTGGAGGGTAACTGTTGAACTGGATACGGGAACGGTGGTACGGTAACGGGTACGGTGTAACGTGAACTGGATCTTGAACGGTACGGGAACGGTTGGAATCGGGAATCGGTCGTGAACGGGGAACGTGAACTTGGAAACTGGGAACTGTAACGTTGTAACGGGTAGACGTGAACGGGAACTTGTAACGTGAACGTGAACGTGGGAACGGTAGGTTACGGCGAACGTGAACTTGAACGGGAACTGGAACTGGGATCGTGTACGGGAACTGGAACGGGAATCGGGAACGGGAACGGGAACTGGTACGTGGAACGGGAACTGGAACGGGTACGGGAAACTGGTAACTTGAACGGTGTAAGCGTGAAACGTGGAACGGGAACGGTGGATACTGGAACTGGAACGGTAACGTTAACGGTTAACGTGTAACTGTGAACTGATGAACGTGAACGGTATCGGGAACGGGAACGGGATCAACTGGGAACGGGAACGGTACGTGTACTGGAACGGGGATAACGCACACTCACCCCCCCCCCCCCGGCGGCGGCGGCCCCGCGCGCGCTCTCCCCCTCCCCACCCCTCCCCCACCCCCACCCCCACCCCCTCCCCCTCCCCACCCCCACCCCCTCCCCCACCCCCTCCCCCACCCCCACCCCCACCCCCACCCCCTCCCCCCACCCCCACCCCCACCCCCACCCCCTCCCCCTCCCCCACCCCTCCCCCACCCCCACCCCCACACCCCACCCCCTCCCCCTCCCCACCCCCCACCCCCACCCCCACCCCCACCCCTCCCCTCCCTCCCCCTCCCCCACCCCCCACCCCTCCCCCACCCCCACCCCCTCCCCCACCCCCTACCCCACCCCCTCCCCCTCCCCCACCCCTCCCCCTCCCCTCCCCCACCCCCTCCCCCACCACCCTCCCCCACCCCCTCCCCCTCCCCCACCCCCTACCCCACCCCTCCCCCTCCCCCTCCCCCTCCCCCTCCCCCACCCCTCACCCCTCCCCACCCCTCCCCCTCCCCCACCCCCACCCTCCCCCTCCCCCACCCCTCACCCCACCCCCACCCCCACCCCTCACCCTCACCCACCCCCCTACCCCCACCCCTCCCCCTACCCCACCCCCACCCCCAACCCCTCCCCCAACCCCACCCCCACCCCTCACCCTCCCCTCCCCCCCACCCCTCCCCCCCACCCTCACCCACCCACCCTAACCCTAACCCTAACCCTAACCCTAACCCTAACCCTAACCCTAACCCTAACCCTAACCCTAAACCCTAACCCTAACCCTAACCCTAACCCTAACCCTAACCCTAACCCTAACCCTAACCCTAACCCCTCAACCCTAACCCTAACCCCTAACCCTAACCCTAACCCTAACCCTAACCCTAACCCTAACCCTAACCCTAACCCTAACCCTAACCCTAACCCCTAACCCTAACCCTAACCCTAACCCTAACCCTAACCCTAACCCTAACTAACCCTAACCCTAACCCTAACCCTAACCCTAACCCTAACCCTAACCCTAACCCTAACCCTAACCCTAACCCTAACCCTAACCCTAACCCTAACCCTAACCCTAACCCTAACCCTAACCCTAACCCTAACCCTAACCCTAACCTAACCCTAACCCTAACCCTAACCCTAACCCTAACCCTAACCCTAACCCTAACCCTAACCCTAACCCTAACCCTAACCCTAACCCTAACCCTAACCCTAACCCTAACCCTAACCCTAACCCTAACCCTAACCCTAACCCTAACCCTAACCCTAACCCTAACCCTAACCCTAACCCTAACCCTAACCCTAACCCTAACCCTAACCCTAACCCTAACCCTAACCCTAACCCTAACCCTAACCCTAACCCTAACCCTAACCCTAACCCTAACCCTAACCCTAACCCTAACCCTAACCCTAACCCTAACCCTAACCCTAACCCTAACCCTAACCCTAACCCTAACCCTAACCCTAACCCTAACCCTAACCCTAACCCTAACCCTAACCCTAACCCTAACCCTAACCCTAACCCTAACCCTAACCCTAACCCTAACCCTAACCCTAACCCTAACCCTAACCCTAACCCTAACCCTAACCCTAACCCTAACCCTAACCCTAACCCTAACCCTAACCCTAACCCTAACCCTAACCCTAACCCTAACCCTAACCCTAACCCTAACCCTAACCCTAACCCTAACCCTAACCCTAACCCTAACCCTAACCCTAACCCTAACCCTAACCCTAACCCTAACCCTAACCCTAACCCTAACCCTAACCCTAACCCTAACCCTAACCCTAACCCTAACCCTAACCCTAACCCTAACCCTAACCCTAACCCTAACCCTAACCCTAACCCTAACCCTAACCCTAACCCTAACCCTAACCCTAACCCTAACCCTAACCCTAACCCTAACCCTAACCCTAACCCTAACCCTAACCCTAACCCTAACCCTAACCCTAACCCTAACCCTAACCCTAACCCTAACCCTAACCCTAACCCTAACCCTAACCCTAACCCTAACCCTAACCCTAACCCTAACCCTAACCCTAACCCTAACCCTAACCCTAACCCTAACCCTAACCCTAACCCTAACCCTAACCCTAACCCTAACCCTAACCCTAACCCTAACCCTAACCCTAACCCTAACCCTAACCCTAACCCTAACCCTAACCCTAACCCTAACCCTAACCCTAACCCTAACCCTAACCCTAACCCTAACCCTAACCCTAACCCTAACCCTAACCCTAACCCTAACCCTAACCCTAACCCTAACCCTAACCCTAACCCTAACCCTAACCCTAACCCTAACCCTAACCCTAACCCTAACCCTAACCCTAACCCTAACCCTAACCCTAACCCTAACCCTAACCCTAACCCTAACCCTAACCCTAACCCTAACCCTAACCCTAACCCTAACCCTAACCCTAACCCTAACCCTAACCCTAACCCTAACCCTAACCCTAACCCTAACCCTAACCCTAACCCTAACCCTAACCCTAACCCTAACCCTAACCCTAACCCTAACCCTAACCCTAACCCTAACCCTAACCCTAACCCTAACCCTAACCCTAACCCTAACCCTAACCCTAACCCTAACCCTAACCCTAACCCTAACCCTAACCCTAACCCTAACCCTAACCCTAACCCTAACCCTAACCCTAACCCTAACCCTAACCCTAACCCTAACCCTAACCCTAACCCTAACCCTAACCCTAACCCTAACCCTAACCCTAACCCTAACCCTAACCCTAACCCTAACCCTAACCCTAACCCTAACCCTAACCCTAACCCTAACCCTAACCCTAACCCTAACCCTAACCCTAACCCTAACCCTAACCCTAACCCTAACCCTAACCCTAACCCTAACCCTAACCCTAACCCTAACCCTAACCCTAACCCTAACCCTAACCCTAACCCTAACCCTAACCCTAACCCTAACCCTAACCCTAACCCTAACCCTAACCCTAACCCTAACCCTAACCCTAACCCTAACCCTAACCCTAACCCTAACCCTAACCCTAACCCTAACCCTAACCCTAACCCTAACCCTAACCCTAACCCTAACCCTAACCCTAACCCTAACCCTAACCCTAACCCTAACCCTAACCCTAACCCTAACCCTAACCCTAACCCTAACCCTAACCCTAACCCTAACCCTAACCCTAACCCTAACCCTAACCCTAACCCTAACCCTAACCCTAACCCTAACCCTAACCCTAACCCTAACCCTAACCCTAACCCTAACCCTAACCCTAACCCTAACCCTAACCCTAACCCTAACCCTAACCCTAACCCTAACCCTAACCCTAACCCTAACCCTAACCCTAACCCTAACCCTAACCCTAACCCTAACCCTAACCCTAACCCTAACCCTAACCCTAACCCTAACCCTAACCCTAACCCTAACCCTAACCCTAACCCTAACCCTAACCCTAACCCTAACCCTAACCCTAACCCTAACCCTAACCCTAACCCTAACCCTAACCCTAACCCTAACCCTAACCCTAACCCTAACCCTAACCCTAACCCTAACCCTAACCCTAACCCTAACCCTAACCCTAACCCTAACCCTAACCCTAACCCTAACCCTAACCCTAACCCTAACCCTAACCCTAACCCTAACCCTAACCCTAACCCTAACCCTAACCCTAACCCTAACCCTAACCCTAACCCTAACCCTAACCCTAACCCTAACCCTAACCCTAACCCTAACCCTAACCCTAACCCTAACCCTAACCCTAACCCTAACCCTAACCCTAACCCTAACCCTAACCCTAACCCTAACCCTAACCCTAACCCTAACCCTAACCCTAACCCTAACCCTAACCCTAACCCTAACCCTAACCCTAACCCTAACCCTAACCCTAACCCTAACCCTAACCCTAACCCTAACCCTAACCCTAACCCTAACCCTAACCCTAACCCTAACCCTAACCCTAACCCTAACCCTAACCCTAACCCTAACCCTAACCCTAACCCTAACCCTAACCCTAACCCTAACCCTAACCCTAACCCTAACCCTAACCCTAACCCTAACCCTAACCCTAACCCTAACCCTAACCCTAACCCTAACCCTAACCCTAACCCTAACCCTAACCCTAACCCTAACCCTAACCCTAACCCTAACCCTAACCCTAACCCTAACCCTAACCCTAACCCTAACCCTAACCCTAACCCTAACCCTAACCCTAACCCTAACCCTAACCCTAACCCTAACCCTAACCCTAACCCTAACCCTAACCCTAACCCTAACCCTAACCCTAACCCTAACCCTAACCCTAACCCTAACCCTAACCCTAACCCTAACCCTAACCCTAACCCTAACCCTAACCCTAACCCGGACCACGGCCCAAAGGAAAACTGCGAAGAAAAAATGGATCGCTAGACTCGGCACCAAGGAACCGCAGGGCCTAAATGAACATTGAGGACCTCGGAGTTGGGCTCGGTGATGGACAGTACATCGGGGGCGGGGCTGTTTTTTTACAGCACTGTTCCCCAAAACCCTAATCCTAAACCTAACCCTAACCATAACCCCTAACCCTGTTCTGACTTCATATCATACAATACACGGATAAAAGGGTTAAAGGAAAAAAGGGGGATAAGAAGGCAATTATTTTCTGTAATTATTATTATAATTACAGAAATTATTTTCTGTAATTTTTTTGTTGCATATATATATATATATATATATATATATATATATATATATATATATATATATATATATATATATATATATATATATATATATATATAAAACAAGGAGTTGGTTGCAGCCAAATTTAAAAACGACTAGGTTTGGGTGGGAACGTAACCTCCTAGTGGAGGTCACGGGGGGGGGCACGGGCACAAGGGGAACATGTATCTAGAAAGATTTTGGAGTAGTTGTTTTGGTTTTTGTTGAAAAGTCCCCCTATGATAAACAACCCTCCAAAAGAAGGTTAAAAAACCAAGATAAAATTTAAAAATAAAAATAAAAAAACAAGCTTTAAAAGTTTGTTTTCTAAGGGGATAGATAAAAGAACTCATCCCCTAGGCTCTGGCAGGGTTAGGTTTGGGTGGGAACGTGGCCTCCTGGTGGAGGTCACTGGGGGGGCACGGGCACAAGGGGAACATGTATCTACCAGTGACAGAATCACAATCCCCTAACCAACACACACACACTAAATTTCGTGAGGCTAGCACTAACTTTTCAAAAATTATACACGATTCCCAATCGGAAATTGTGGTCATTACCTCTTACCTAATAAACCAACAAATCTGTGAGGAGGTAATATCTGCTGATTTATTAACTTGCTTCCATCAATACAACTTTCGGAGTGGGACGAACAGATGTTTGTTCTACTTCAGTGTCCAAAGAGCAAGAACATTCAGTCATGACTCATCAGAAACATTCGGACTGTTCTTTTACTTTGTTAAACTTTGAACTGAACAAGTTTTGAACAAACAGACGTCAGTTCACTAAGTCCATCAGTTCACCTGTGTGTGTGTGTGTGTGTGTGTGTGTGTGTGTGTGTGTGTGTGTGTGTGTGTGTGTGTGTGTGTGTCAGCAGAGGATAAAAGTCCAGCTTCGTTCATCTTGTTATTCTATTTTTACTGCTTGTTGAGTTGCATTGACAAAAGACCAGAATCATGAAGGTTTACCTGCTGCTGCTGCTGCTGCTACCAATTTGCTCAGGTACGATCACACACTCACATTTAACTATTTGAACTGAAGGTACGATCACACACTCACATTTAACTATTTGAACTGAAGGTACGATCACATACTGGGGTCGGGTTACACATTTAACCATTTGAACAAATGACTCACAACCTATATTGTTACAAAAGTATTTTCTGAGGTAAATGTAGGGTCTTTTTTAGCAACAAAAACACACTTGATATGATTTACGGAGGTTATTACAGGTCAACCACAGGAATATAGCAGTCTGGTAAGGCCGTTGGAGTTAGGGTTAGCAGCAATGGGCGCTCTTATCAAATTCAACACAGGAGTCCCAGTGAGAAATAATAATTATACACTTTAAGCAATATGTGAAACTGTAAATAAGGTAATATTTAAATGGAAAGTCTCTAATAATAATTAAAATCGTGGAACGTGTTCATTTTTTGGTGAACAGTGAACTTAACATATCCATTAATGAACATGATTACATGCACTCAATCAGCAGAGGGCGAAGACATCAGCCGTTAGCGAGGGTCAAGCTAGCACTCCTCACAGCCGAAACACTGTTCTGTGCCCTCATCTCACGTGAACACGCCTGCTATGTGCACGGGTTTAGAGACTATTTAAATGTCAGAGCATCCGACCAGTTAAAAAAACAAACAAGAGAACCAATGTGAACGTGAACTACTTCATTTTTTGGGACTATGAACTTTGTGAAAAATGAACATGAACTAATTAGTTTGAATCAATAAGTGTGAACTTACACTGATGGCAGTAATGGAAAGTGTATTAAAGCTGATGTGGGTCTACCTGTTCTAGGTCATCCACTCAGTTTTTTCACTGACAGTCCTGCAACATTTATTTTGACAAATATGTCAGGTCTCAGATGAAATCTGATCATATGTGTTTGTGTTGCAGCTCAGAAGTTTACAATCCAGTGTTACGGTGAGGATTTCCTGATGGTCAACAACATGCTCCTGGATTGCAGCAGCCCAGTTCAACAGGCCTGCTACACCAGAGGTGAGAGTAGATCTGGATTTTAAAGATCTTTGTGTGGAATTTAAAACAAGATTTAAGGATTAAGACTTTGGCCCAGTAGATCTGGACAATAAATACCAATTTACATTTGCATCTCTGTAAAAACACAATATGAATTGGAAAATCTAAATATTTTTATTAACATTCTCTGGCATGTGTGGACGCTCTGTCGATGAGTTTGCTGTTTACTGTTGCAGATAACGGAGAAAAGGGTTGCACTCCTAAGGACAACTGCTCTAAACCTGGATGGACCTGTTGCCACACCAACCGCTGCAACGCTTGAGCCAATCACAGCGCAGGAAATAACCCCATCATGGAAAACCATGCAGTGAAATAAAGTGAGGGAGATCTCATCTCTAAACCTTGACTCACGTGTCAGTGTTGTTTCTATGAACTTAATAAACCAGTAACCTCCTGAGTGTGTCAAATGTTCAGGAACAATTTTAAAGTTTTTTGGTTCAAGTGAAAGTACATAAGTACTTTCAGTTTCATGTAGTTAGAGTATCAGCAGTAAAAGTACACAAGTAACACATAGCAACCTTGACCGAAGAGTAACTCTGTGTTTCATGCACAGGAAGGAAACAATAAGCTTCCTGAACCGTATTGCCAGTTTACACACATTGCAGTAGCAGTGTTCCTTCTGAATTCAAACTATTAATTAATAAGAACTATTACCAGCCTCATCAAAGACAGGAGAAAATGGGTTGAAATGCTGACAGCTGAAATTAATTGCAAAGCACTGTTGAAAATCCAAAAACGTGAAACTGCCTGAATAATGTTGAAGCCCAAAAGCATTGAACTACACTAATGAAAAACTGTCTAATTTAAATGTTTAACTGGCAGAGTTGGAAGCTAAACTGCATTATCTGAAGAAGCTAAAAGCAGTAGTAGCAGAAGTTGTTGTAGTAGTAGTAGTAGTAGTAGTAGTAGCAGTAGTAGTAGTAGTAGCAGTATTAGTAGTAATACTAGAAATATTAACAAGAGTAGTAGTAGTTGTCGTAGTACTAGTAAGAGCATTAAGTATTTAAACAAAAAAGCCTCATTTTGAGCTTCATGTTAAGATACAGTTAATCCATGGGGCTTTTATTTTGAAAGGGAGGGAGTGGGGGAGAGGACACAGAATCATAATGTTTGACACACACACACACACACACACACACACACACACACACACACACACACACACACACACAGAGGTTATTAAATGACAGGCTTCACCACAAGCATTCCAGTTAGAATTCACTCTGTAGGGCTTTTATTTAGGGTTAGGTTTGGTTGGGGATGTGGACTTGTGACTTGACTCTGGACTTGGGTCTTGACTCAGGATTTGTTGATCTGAAGCGATTAGCAAGAGGACTGTCCAGCAGCATTATCAGCTGTACGAAGCATTTTTTAAGTCACGGTTTGCGCTTTGAGGAAGGCTATGGACACAAAACGGAGGACTTTCCTTTTCTTATTCATGCTTATTTTGTTCTGCACAATTATTGTGACGTTCACAAACAAACTGTAAACAAACAAAAGCATAAATGCTCTCCAGTACGACAGGGACTTCCAGTCACCCAGCAGAGTTTAAGAACAGACAACGGAACCGAGAGGAAACAAGTGAGACGTAAGCTGACTACATTTATTGACCCATTATCTAGTAAACTTTGATTGGTATGTGTTCATTTTAAAGTTAATTTGATGTGTGTGTGTGTTTCAGTTTGTAGAGGAAGATCTTAAGTATCAAGTCAGACCTTTTTTTATTTAAGAGTACTGTCTGACTACTGTAAAACGGTGCTGAAACGCCAGTGTGGACGTAGATCATTTTCATTTTAAAACACGGTATAAATGGAAACAGTGTGGATGCAGCTTCAGTCTCTCCTGAAATGCAAATTTACAACACGCATTAAAAACACCCAATAGCTGTTTATTAAGTTATAATTGATAAATTCAATAATATCAGATTATTCAGCTAGTAGAAGCTCCTGCTGTACATGAATACCGGTTGCTCATTATACTGTGCTCTGATCTACAGCAACACCTGAAGGCCAGAGCTGAAACTGCAGACTGAGATGAACTCACCTGTACCACCACATCGCCAAGGAAACAGCAACAGGGAGGAAACCTGAGGTGAGTTGTCAGTTTTTAAAACATTTATTTGCATTTTTTTGTTGAAATCTTCAGCACAGTCTGTCGTCTGACAGGAATGCATCACAGAAGAATACATTGGCTCAAAACAGTCACATGAACATCGTCATCATCATCATCATCATCATGGGTATCAATGTCGTTACTGAACACTGTAAAATAAACAAACGCTTGAATCCAGAAATCCCCACATGACCCCCCCCCCCCCCCCCCCCCCGGCACCGTCCCTCCTTGGACATCCAGTGAGTCCCAAAACTCAAAACCATCCCTTCAGAGAGACGAGCGTAAGAAAGATGAAGAGTATTAAAAAGGCAAAAACATTAATGACCCGCACCCCCCTTCTTCCACTGAAAGGCCCCACCCCCGTCCGGAGTGACGTCATCATGACATTCAGATTACATTTTGAACAGAAATGGTCCAGAAGAGACAAAAACAAACATCAGCAGTCATTCAGTGAGTCACTGAATCCAGCCAATCAGGGGAGAGGTTCTCATGTGTTTCCTGTGACCCGATTGGCTGAGAGATGTGAGCGTTAAATGGGATTTTTACAGTGTAGCTGAGGAGTGAACAGAAATATACAGATATCTGCAGTATGTACAAACAGATCGTCTGTCTCCATCTGAACCACTTCTGACTATTAAAAAACATTTGAGTCACAGTTTTTACTGTGGCGGTCGATGTCATGCGTTTACTTCCTGTTTACTTCAGCCTTGATCTCTACACACTCTGTACTGAAGCTCACCTGTCTGAGGTCTGAGGTTCTCAAAACAGATCCAACAAATGGGTTTTTCCAGACCGGAACTTACTGGTGCTAAAATATTTAATAATTGAACCATCTCTAAGACAACAGAATGTGGAGCTGTGTGATTGGATGTTTCTTAGTGAAACGCACCTTGGGAGTGGTAGTTTAACTTTACTCTCTTCTCTTTGGTTTGTACTCTGTACTTTATATATCTTGGATGATTTACATTAAACGCCTTCCACGGTACTGTCTCCTCGGAGGGCTTTTATTGTGAAACATCAGTCAGAAGTATTCAATTTCAATTTAATTATTGTAATTAATTATTGAGTTTGGAAGTTAAACAAAATAATAGTGCAACAAAGTCAAGTCAAATGAGTGAATGAAACTTGACTTTTCTGTTATAAATTGTGAGAATCAATGAGTGCAGCTCATCGTACGTGATTGCTTTGATCAATATTCATTAGAAACTCATAATCAATAATCGTTAAAGGTATTTTTCATTATAAGACACTACTAAAACATTGTTAGTTTTTTTTATATCCAACAAATTATTAAACCAAATTTAAAAAACAACCAGTTTTTAAAAGACATTTAAGACTTGCAGGTTCACTTCCTGTTCAACTGCTCGACTCTTATTGGAGGAGAACAAGTTACCTGATAGCCGCCTGTCACACCTGTGTTCCAGGCCTCTGCTCTCTACAAAGCACATCTGGACCAAGGAGAGATTTTCAAACTGTTTAAAGGATGAGAGTAAATGTCCAGGCGTGACAGGTAACTGCTCCTCTTCCAGTCTTTCCTCAGGTGAATCAGACTCTCCAGGTGTTTCAAACTGTGACACCATGTTTGATTAAACTGAAGAAAAGTGGATTTTAACAGCTGACTGATAAGAAAAAAATATGTGACACAGGACCCACAGGTTCGAGTCCCAACGCACACAAACACACACACACACACTTTTGTACTTGTATACTTCTGGGGACCCTCATTGACAACGCATGGCCTCGCCCCTTAAAGCAACCTTTAGACCTGGACCACCGAGAACTCTTGATTCTATTTTTTCACATTAAGTAAAACTTCAGCAGACGTTTGATGGAGACATCAGACGTTTGATGGAGAAATTAATCGTTTAATGTTGTTAAATGGAGACATTAAACAACATTAAATGTCTGCTGAATGATCTCTGATCAGCAGAAAATTAAGAACATGATGATTCTCAAGTTCTAAAGCGTTTATTCTGGATGGACATCACAGATGTCCTCCGGAAGTGTAAGTCACATTGAATGATATCAATACTTGTTTCATGTGTACCCTCTCTGTGATTTGACTGAGTTATATATCATATTGTATTAACTCTTACTAAACCATCACTAGCTACATGCCTAACCCACATAAACTGAATGTAAACCTGATTCCAACCTTAAGACTAAGTCTGAACCCTGAAATTTAAAGGTCCAACACAACGTGAGGAACAAACAAAACGTCTTTGTAAAAATGTCCTCACAAGGTGTGAAACTCAGCCTGTTCCTCACAAAGACAGCATGTCTGTCTACGAGGGGGGGGTGAGGGGGGGCAGCCCCTCATCACTGGGCGTGTCATCACTGGGCTCCAGGCTGTCCTTCAGACTCACCGTGCTGTCTGAGGGGGGCGGGGTTAACTCAGAGGTAGGCGGGACTAGCTTTGTAGGGGGCGGGGTGTCTGGGCAGGGTTCTTGGGTTCCATTGGCCGTCGGAGGAATGACGGGGTCCCGTGTGGGCGTGGCTACTGCAGGAGGAGGCAGGGCGAAGATGGGGTCCACCCGGTGGGGGGCGGAGTTAGATAAGAGGCCGTCGGCGAGAGAGAGCGAAGACTTCTCCACCAAACGCCACTGCATGATGCTGGTGTCCTTACCCCCAGTGGAGATCAGGTGACTGTCGTTATACAGGAAGCTGACATTGGTCACATGACTGCTGTGTGCGCTGTACTTGTGGCTGGGAGCCTGTGGACAGACACATTATTGATCTATGGGATGAACTGAGGCTCCTTAAATGTTCTTTGGAATAGTTCACCACACTTCTGTATTTTGGTTTAGAGTAATTAAATACTGAAACCAGTACAACTGACAACCAATATACTTAAATTATTCTCAGATAATCTTGTTTGTGTTTGAAGGAACGTCAAACGCTTCCGTCTTATTAGACTCTGATCGTACGAATTAATAATTAAATGAAGTTTGATAGAAAAGTGTGTGTGTGTGTGTGTGTGTCCCACCTTGGGAGTGGAGCATGGGTAGGCAAACAGGTGAACTTTACAGAAGTCGTCGGCCAGAGCGATCACCTTCCTGTTGTGAGATCTGATCAGAGCGTTGATGTCGGTGCCATCTGAACCCTCGGGCCACACACCTAACAAACAAACACACACACGTTAATACACACACAAATACTGAAACAGGAACAAAAGACCTTTTCACAAAGTTTGAATAAGTATTTTTGATAAAAAGGGCAATTCACATGTTTGGATTCATTGCTCTTGTTTCTAATTATTTATTTATCGGCAGAGTTTTAAAAGTTGAAATACAGAGTACTATTACTACGAAGTGTAGCAGTGTATTAGGTGCACAGGTGTACTTAGTGTAGTAGATGCACAGGTGTACTAAGTGTAGTAGGTGCACGTGTAGTACGTGTACTAAGTGTAGTACTACACTTAGTACACCTGTGCACCTACTACATTTAGTACTTGTACTAAGTGTAGTAGGTGTAATAAGTGTAGTAGGTGCACAGGTACTAAATGTAGTAGGTGTACTATCTGTACTGGGTGTGTTGCAGGTGTACTAACCAAACACGTGGTATCCCAGTACGCAGGTGTAGGTCGCCCAGTCGATGTCTTTACACTCAGAACGATTTCTGATCAGTTTACAACCGTTCGGAACGTCCCCTGAAAACAAACAACTGTGACTACACAACACTACACAGTAATAAGGTAAATGGACTGTACTTGTGTTTCTCTTTTCTAGTCTTCTGACCACTCAAAGCTCTTTAGCATGACATGTCATCATTCACACCCTGATGGGAAAAGCTACCATGGATGTTTTGTCCAAGGACACATCAACATGGACCAGCGGAGCCAGGGATTGAACCGCCGATCCTCTAATTGAAGGACGACCCTGCTCTACCACTGACCCACCGTCGCCTAATAAGGTAGCACAGTACTCACAATAGAGGATCTCATAGTCTCCAGAGTTGGACATGATGAAGTTGTTGTCAGGTGACCAGTCCAGGTGTGTGATGTAGCTGGAATGTCCCTGTGGAAACATTCAGGTAACTCATGAACACACCTGAACACAAGCTGAATCTCTGTCTCAGCAGTGTGAGCTTTATTCTCTAAGTCACCTGTCTGAATGTTCAGAGCACTAGACCCAACCCTCCTGGTGAAGGTTGTGGGCCGTGTGAAGAGGAGTAAATCCTCCATCTTTACTCAGCTACCACATCAAGCTGACTGGACAAAACCGATGGTGTCCATCAATCTTTGTTCACCAGGTTTTCTTCTTCAGGCTCTGTGAAAGTTCTCATAACCGGGAGGTTTGGTATCCTTTGACTCTTCTACCTGCCTAATGGACCAATCGCAGCTGTCTACTTCAGTCAAGAGGAACAGCTTGTTATAATTAGGAGAGTTATACAGTATGAACAGAGCAAGTAACGGCAACATGCTAACAGAGTTAACAGAGTTAACAGAGCTAACAGTGCTAACAGTGCTAACAGAGTTAACAGAGCTAACAGAGCTAACAGTGCTAACAGAGTTAACAGAGCTAACAGAGTTAACAGTGCTAACAGAGTTAACAGAGCTAACAGAGCTAACAGAGTTAACAGTGCTAACAGAGTTAACAGTGCTAACAAAGTTAACAGCGTTAACAGAGCTAACAGAGTTAACAGCGTTAACAAAGTTAACAGCGTTAACAGTGCTAACAGAGCTAACAGAGCTAACAAAGTTAACAGCGTTAACAGTGCTAACAGAGTTAACAGAGCTAACAGAGCTAACAGAGTTAACAGTGCTAACAGAGTTAACAGTGCTAACAAAGTTAACAGCGTTAACAGAGCTAACAGAGTTAACAGTGCTAACAGAGCTAACAGCCACTGAGTCAAGCATGTTGCCTTCTGCTGCTGGATATAAAACATCAGAACCAGACTGTTCTACACATCAATGGAGTCTAAAGGGGTGACCCGCCTGTAAGAAAGGCCCAAACGGGCACTACACTAGTAAAAAGAATACAACAATATAAACAACAACACAATCACAACAATAAAATACATTTCAAAGAAATGAAAACAAAGAAAAACAACTAGCACTCTTACCGTGCACTTCCCATAGCGGCTGTACTTGCGTCCTTTCTCTGAGACGGTGTAGAGGTAAATAAAGTTATCATGAGATCCAACGGCCAACAGACCGCCATCTACAGACACAGAGAGAGGAGCATTCTGGGTCATGTAGTTCAGTCCTCTTATAATGTTGTTATGGAAACAGTCCAGCTGGTTTGTAAACAGGATGACTTCGTAGGACTTCACCCACCGACAGAGAAACGCATCAATGACAGCTGCTCGTTCCCGTCAGTGTGGATCGCAACCAGGTCGGTGGTCTCTGCATCCAGAACGTACCACCTGAGACAGAGAGACCAGTTACACCAGTTAGACCATCGTGAGACAGAGAGACCAGTTAGACTTTATAAAAAGCAGTAACTTGTATGGTTTTGATAAGCTGTGAGTGGTAAGAGTAAATATTATGATCAGTGGTGGAATGTAACCAAGAATGTTTGCTTAAGTACTATACAAATTCAAGGTACTTTACTTGAGTATTTCTATTTTATTCAACTTTGTGGTGAGTGAGAGAGGACCTAGATCTGAATTTGTTAAACTTCATCACGGAGAATGTTTGTTCACATATGTAGGTAAAGAGAACCAACATCTTCTGCGCATGTTGATTTTGCAGCTTAGCTAGCAAATCCTCAGATGTGTCCGCTCTGCATCGCCAGCACGTCCCAGGTAGCCAAAATGACCCGGCCCAGCTCCAGCGGAAGCTCGGCATGCCGGAAGAAACTTGTCGGGCCGAGTCTGGTTGCCGACTCGGCCGAAACTTGGGATGAATTACGCGCCAGAATCAGGCCAAATACACCGGACTGATTCCGGCTGCCGACACTGCCATTATTGGGATTGCAGTGATGCTGCTGCTCCCACACAGCCACGAACGTACTAACGTACATAAATTGAGATAAAAAACAACAGCAGCCGCCTTCAAAATAAAAGCAATGCAGCTGTATTCCGTGCATGATGTACAAATATTTACGTTTTATTCCTAATTTCCCATTGATGTCCCGCGGGCCGGTCGGCGACAGCCAACAGGCCGGGTATGAGACAGAGAGACCAGTTAGACCATCATCGTATGATGATAATATACTGTATATAATAATAATATATATTATCATAACATATACAGTATATTATGATAATATTATTATCCTATATTATTATAACATTGACTCTAATATGAACGGATGTCGCCCTTTGTGTTTTACTGATGAACACAATTTTTCTTTTTGTCTCATTTATAAATTATTTAACATGTTTTCAGTAATGATAAAACGTATATTTAACGGCAGTAAAGATGGTACACACAAAAATAAGCTCCTCATTTAGAAATGAGGCCTCGTGGTTTTTCATTTTTCAAACGTGGGTCAATATAAAAAAAGATAGAAATGATCTGTACTGACTTTCCAGAGTGTGTTCCTATGGCGACCACAGCTCCACTGGGATGGAAGTCTGCACAGTGTCCATGTTCCTGAGGAGAGACAGAGCTGTCATTCATCCGTCCATCATTCATCCGTCCATCATTCATCTGTCCATCGTCCTCTTACCTCCAGAGTGCGGCTCCATTGGAGACTGTGGTCCACGGAGCTCCAGGCCAACACCAGCCGGTCCTGAGCGCAAGTCAGGAACAAACCTCTGGACGGGTGAGATGCCAAACCCCACAGCTCATCTGTGTGACCCTGAAACCATCACGACACACACTGAAGACCCTGAAACCATCACGACACACACTGAAGACCCTAAACACATCACGACACACACTGAAGACCCTGAACACATCACGACACACACTGAAGACCCTGAACACATCAGAGTGGTCTCACCTGGACCTCCACTTGGAAGCCGTCATTGAAGGTTCCTCTGAGGATGAAGTTACGGGACGTCCCGACCAGAAACTCGTCCCCCTTCCCCTCAGACACGGCTCTGATGGTTCCGTACTGATCGGGTACCTGGATACAAGCAGTCATGTGACCTCAGTCAGGTTACATACGTATTTTGTAACTCCTGTTTTTAATCTTAGTCTTCTAATCTTCAAGTTTTAACTTGAAATTAAGGATTTTTTTCCCAAATAGCAGCAAATAAAGAGCTGACAGTGTTTGTGTATTACCGGTTTACTAGTACAGCTATCCTTGTGAGGACCAACTTAAGTTTTAGACCTTCAGAGTGAGGACATTTTGGCTGGTTGTCACTTTGGGACAGACCTGTTTGAAGGTTCACGTTAGAGTCAGGGTTAAGTTGTGATGGTGAAGGTTATGGTAAGGGGTTAGGGAATACGTTATGTCAATGAGTGTCTTCACAAAGATACAAGTACAAGGTTTAGTGTGTGTGTGTGTGTGTGTGTGTGTGTGTGACCTCAATGTCTCGGTCAGCTCTCAGTCCGTGGTCCCACAGGATGATTTTTCGGTCCTTCCCTCCTCCGGTCAGCAGAGTGCCGCTTCTCATCTCACACACACAGAACACGCTGCCCTCATGAGCTTTCACCTGCCGACTGATCTGAAACGCTACACACACACACACACACACACACACACACACACACACACACACACACACACACACACACACACAAGTCTTTATAAAGAGTGTGTGATGATTCAGAAACTAAAATAACATTTAAATATTTAGTCCACATGTTTCAGGACTCTGCTGAATGACTGTTTGAGCTGCAGTTCCAGCTCCAACCAGCAGGAAGCAGCAGATACACACAAAACACTTCCTGTTTCTTCAGGTTTCTTTCTCTTCCTGTTTGAACAAACCTGCTGCTGAAGACTTTAACACATTTTTCTTTCGCTCTGTTTGATACAGAGTCTGTTTCCTACTTTAACTCTTTAATATCTAACTGTGTGTAACATGAACTTCAACATCTCTTCTGTTATTGAAGCTTTCAGCAGTCTCAACCTTTAATTCTTGGCATGGCTGCTCTTCAAACCAGTTTAACAACTCTAAAACCATTTCTGAAACTGAGAGTGTTGAATTGAGTTTATATCTGAGACAAAGTCAACAGGAGTCCGTCTGATATCTTCAGTTAATGAAACACATTCTAGTTTAAATATCAAATGTTTCTTACCTGAGATGGAACAATTTAAAAAAGTGTTAAAATCTTCCAGTAAAGTGTCCAAATTTACACGAAAGGTAAATAATAAAAGTTATATAACATCCCATGTTTATATAATTTCTGAGAAATACTGTTTATATTGATGAATTCACTGTGATAGTATTATCTATACGTGGTGTCTCTGACCAATCACAGCTCTTGTTTTCTATACGTGGTTGTTTGGTTGTTTTATTCTTTTGCTTTTTGTTCCCTTTTCTTACTTTGGATTTGAATTGCATATGTTTTTTACATTGTGTTGTATTTTGCACAGACCCGGGGAAGACTAGTTTCTAACTTGGTAGTACTAATGAGGATTCCAGTTAAATAAAGTTAAATAAATACTCACCTCTGGGTCCCTTTCCAGTGGGAGTCTCAGCAGAGCTCCTGGTCCAGACCAGCAGGACGCCTCCAGAGTCTCCGGTAAGGATGTCTCCAGTACTAAGGAACGCCAGACACTGAACAAACTTCGGCTTCTCGTATTTCTTAAAACAGGACAGGAAACGGGGTTAGAGTTAGACCTGGACTAAAGACTGGGAATAGAGTTAGCCCAGGACTACAGAGTTAGACCAGGACTACAGACTGGGACACAACAGTCAGTACTAGGGGTGTAACGATACACGTATATTCGTATTGAACCGGGGCTCACGGTTCGGTGCGCATTACGAACCGAACAATACCTTTGAATAATATTAAATTGCTTTTGAAAAATAAAATATAGCTGAAATTGGTGGAGCCACTGCACTCTAACATGGCAACCCACCGACGTAACGTGATGTCCTTCCCTGATTCGCCACGCTCCTATCACGTGACCGGATGTTCACAAACAACAACAACAGCTTTGATTACCGATCGACTACCAGGTTAATTCAACATGCAGAACTGATGACAGGTGTTACTGAACTTGTTGTCTTTACTAGCAGCTGTTATTTAAAGTCTGCATGTCTGGAGGAAGCAGCTGTTAATGGAGCGATCAGTGAGCGGCGTGTCCAGCGGAGGAATCAGACCTACGGAGACGTCTGAAGTCACGTTAGCGGCTTTAGAGAGGAAGGACACAAAACGGAGGACTTTCCTTTTCTTATTAATGCTTATTTTGTTCTGTACAACTATGTACAACAAGTTAACACATAAACTATAAAGGAACAAAACATGGATTGTTCTCCAGTAGACAGAGACTTCAGACTTCAGCAGAGCTACGAGTGAGAACAGAAACGACGACACCGAGGAAACGAGTGAGAGACGAGTGTTGACTACATTTATGATCATAATCTATTAAACCTTTGTGTGTAAATATGAGGTGAGAGAGAGAGTAAGACCCGCAGTGCTGTAACTAAGTCTGAAAAATAAAACTTCTAAAACTTTCCAGGAAATGTGTCTGTTTGAGTTCATAGAGGAATATTTTCGAGAAGATCTTAAATATCAAACACGACCTTTCATTATTAAAGACTACCTGAGAGTCTCACCAGAGAGGATTTGGCATTTCTGCTTTTTTGCTGTACTGAAAACGTACCGAACCACCACTGTATCGTATTGAACCGAACAGAGAATTTTGTGAACCGTTACACCCCTAGTCAGTACAGGACGACATAGTTAGACCAGGAATACAGACCGGGCCTAGAGAGTTAAAACAGAACTATAGACCCAGACAAAAGAGTAAGACCAGGACTACAGCTCAGTACTAGAGGGAGACCAGGACTACAGACTTAGACTACAGAGTAAAACCATGACTAGAGACATGAATGAACTCGCCAGTATGTATTTGTTCTGTAAGATGAACTTTCTTAGTCATTCAGGTCAGAGTCAACAACAGCTTTACTGTCCATCCAGATATCAATAAATCAAAGTGATCAATAAAGGGGCGGATCCATCACAATCAATATGATGAGGTCCCAACCCAATGAACATAATAAAGATAAAGTCTGATCCAGCTGCTGAGCTTTCATTTTTAATCTTTACTTATATTGGGGCGATTGTGGCTGAGTCGTGGAGTGGGTCATCCTTCAATCAGAGGATCGGTGGTTCGATCCCCAGCTATTTAGTCCATGTTGATGTGTCCTTTGGTAAGACACTTAACCCCAAATGCTCCCTAAGGCTTTTCCATCGGTGAATGAATGTGTGTGAATGAACATGTTAAAGCACTTTGAGTGGTTGAAAGCTACAAGTACAAGTCTATTTACCATGTATATGTGTACACACATACATATATACATATATATATACATACATATATGTATATATATATATATATACATATATGTATGTGTGTACACATATACACATATATACATATATGTATATATATATATACATATATGTATATATGTATATATATATATACATATATATATATATATATACACATATATATATATATCGTCAATTCGTCAATTTAAGAAAAAACAAACAAACATTCTGCCTTCTGTCGTTTGGATCGACTATGTTCAAATTTGATTATGTTGTTGACATCTATCAAACTTCTGTCATGACTGTTACTAGTAGTCATAATGTTTCAATTATTATACTTACTACTCTCATTATATGAATAATTTCTGTCACATTGAGTGTGTTGTAACTCTGTGATGTTGTTTATTCTGTACACATGACATCACACTTCATCCTGATAGAGGATCCTCCTCTGTTTCCTGTTCTGATGTGATGGTCAAAGGACAGAGGATGTTGTATGTGTACAGAGTGAGGGTTATGTTATGTTATCAAAAATAAAAACATGTCCTCACCCCAAAGATTCCCTGTTTACGAGCCAGCAAGTTCCCAGACCACGTCCAGAAGAAAATGTGGGACTTGCCACAGGTGACGATGGTGTTCGGGTCTGTAGGGTGGAACTCCACGGCCAGGACCACCTCATTAGTGGTCTGAAACACACCAGTTACAACAGAAACCAGTCAGAAACCAGTCAGAAACCAGTCAGAGACCAGTCAGAGACCAGTCAGAGACCAGTCAGAAAACAGTCAGAAAACAGTCAGAACCAGCTCAGTGGAAGAAAAACTAATATGTTTTACAGCGAACTGTGTTACACTGTAGGAAAATATGTATACATATGTATACATAAAAAACACAAATAATATCATATAACATGACACAGTATGCAGTAATAAAAGAGTGAGGGTTCACCTTGATCTCAGCGATCTTGGACTTCTTCTGCCAATCCCAAACTGTCAACATGTGGTCGTTACAGTCGTCAATAACACTCAGGTGCTGACCAGAGTCCTGACAGAGAGACAGAGGTGGACATTAAAATGTGAATGTTTGTGATGAACAGAACAAAGATATGATGGGTTAAATGTGAATGTTTGTGATGAACAGAACAACAAAGATCTGACACTCACCGCTTTGGAGAAAGCCAGAGAGCCGACGCCTCGTTCGAAGGTTCCCAACCCGAGGACCTGCAGAGTGGAGAGACTGACGCTGTCCCAGATACGAACATGAGGCTGCAGAGCCTGAACACACACAAGAGTCAATATCTCTTTAGTTTTAGTCGGATTTTTAATAAGATATACAATTGTGTTTGTCCTCACCCGTCCATCTTTGTCCACTCCTGCAATTTGTCCGGTAGCAATCCGGATCTTATCAGGATGGATGGCGAGACTGAGGGAGAGAGACGTGATGTCACCAACCACAGACCAGCTAATACGATTGATACATACATACATACATACATATATGTATATATATTAGAGGTGTAACAATACACGTATATTCGTATTGAACCGGGTCTCACGGTTCGGTGCGCATTACGAACCGAACAATACCTTTGAATAATATTAAATTGCTTTTGAAAAATAAAATATAGCTGAAATTGGTGGAGCCACTGCACTCTAACATGGCAACCCACCGACGTAACGTGATGTCCTTCCCTGATTCGCCACGCTCCTATCACGTGACCGGATGTTCACAAACAACAACAACAGCTTTGATTACCGATCGACTACCAGGTTAATTCAACATGCAGAACTGATGACAGGTGTTACTGAACTTGTTGTCTTTACTAGCAGCTGTTATTTAAAGTCTGCATGTCTGGAGGAAGCAGCTGTTAATGGAGCGATCAGTGAGCGGCGTGTCCAGCGGAGGAATCAGACCTACGGAGACGTCTGAAGTCACGTTAGCGGCTTTAGAGAGGAAGGACACAAAACGGAGGACTTTCCTTTTCTTATTAATGCTTATTTTGTTCTGTACAACTATGTACAACAAGTTAACACATAAACTATAAAGGAACAAAACATGGATTGTTCTCCAGTAGACAGAGACTTCAGACTTCAGCAGAGCTACGAGTGAGAACAGAAACGACGACACCGAGGAAACGAGTGAGAGACGAGTGTTGACTACATTTATGATCATAATCTATTAAACCTTTGTGTGTAAATATGAGGTGAGAGAGAGAGAGTAAGACCCGCAGCGCTGTAACTAAGTCTGAAAAATAAAACTTCTAAAACTTTCTAGGAAATGTGTCTACTTTATTACTCTGTCGTATTTTTTCAAACTATGCAACCAATCTACTTCCTGTTTACACGTCACGCCCAGTGTGCGTGAATAGTCACGTGATATTCTCTCCCGCAGCGTTTAGGTATCTGTTCCCTCCGGATTCAAACAGGACTAAAGGTCTATCTCTACTCTGAGTGATCAACCAGGCTGTACCAACATGCTTAGTGCTATTGAGCCCCGTGACACTACTCCTTCACCAGCCCATTTCTCAGGACCATAATTCCTGCTTTGTAAAAGAGAACAAAAACAAACAGAGAATCAAATCAGACACGCCCCCTTGAGAGTCTCCCCAGAGGATTTGGCATTTCTGCTTTTTTGCTGTATTGAAAACGTACCAAACCGTGAAACCACTGTATCTCATTGAACTGAACCGAGAATTTTGTGAACCGTTACACCCCTAATATATAAACACATACATATATATATATATATATATATACATATATATATATATATATATATATATATACATATACATATATATATATATATATATATATATATACATATACATATATATATATATATATATATATATATATATATATATATATACACACACACACACACACACACACACACACACACACATAAATATGTACACACACGCGCACACACACACACACAAATATATCTACTTATATATAGTGTTTTTCTCACCACTTCACACAGTCAGTGTGTCCGAGGTAATGTCTCTGAGTTCGTTCTTCGTAGTTAAACAGAACAACAACAGACGCAATGAAGTAAACGATTTCTCCGGTTGGAAGGAGGTAAATGTTTGCTCTGCAGTCTCTGCCGCGGTAACCATACCTGCGGGAAGTCAAGGAAGCACCTGGAAAACACCTGGAGATCTACAGAAGCTCTACAAAAGATCTACTGAAGCTCGGTAAAGATCTAATGAAGCTCACTAAAGATCTAATGAAGCTCACTAAAGATCTAATAAAGCTCTACAAAAGATCTATATCCAACCCTATATCTAGATCTAACCCTAATCCTTTTCCGCTCTGTTATTTTATTGTATTGTATATATTTTGCATTTTCCAAACTTAGTATTTTTATGTTACTGTGTAACTTTGTTTGCTGCTGCTAAAGACAAATTTCCCCCTTGGGGATGAATAAAGTATACATCTATCTATCTAACTAAGATCTACTGAAGCTTTACTAAAGATCTACTGAATCTCACTAAATATCTACTGAAGGTTTACTAAAGATCTTAAAAAGCTTTACTAAAAATCTACTGAAGTTTTAGTAAAGATCTACGGAAGTTTTACTACAGATCTACTGACGCTTTACTAAAGATCTACTGAAGCTTTACTAGATCTACTGAAGCTTTACAACAGATCTACTGAAGTTTTAGTAAAGATCTACGGAAGTTTTACTACAGATCTACAGAAGTTTTACTAAAGATCTACTGAAGCTTTACTAAATATCTACTGAAGCTTTACTAAAGATCTACTCACGCTTTACTAAAGATCTACTGAAGCTTTAATAAAGATCTGCAGAAGTTTTACTAAAGATCTACTGAAGCTTTACTAAATATCTAGCTCCACTCTTTCACAAAATGATAACTGAAATAAAACAAAATTTGCAATTTCCAGCTAACATGAACACAGCCAGTATATCGCTCCTCCTCAAACCAAGCAGACTGTTTAATTGAATCAATTACTCATCATTACAACAAACCGGTACCATCATAGCCTCTTTAGATGCAGAAAAAGCCTTTGACAAAGTAAACTGGACATTTCTCACAAGCACATTACAAAGATTTGGCTTTGGAGAATCATTTATTAACTGGGTTAGGATTCTGTACACTGAACCTACAGCCACTGTCATCACCAATGGTCAAACCTCACAAAGCTTCACACTGCACAGGGGGACTAGGCAAGGATGCCCACTCTCTCCCTCACTTTTCACCATTTTCATTGAACCGTTAGCTGCAGTCATTCGTCAGAACATCTACATAAAAGGAATTCAAACACTCAACACCCATCACAAGATCAGCCTCTATGCAGACGATATATTGCTCTTCCTCCAAAACCCCTACTCATCACTACAGGAAACTATAAAAGTCATTGAATCATTCTCTAATATCTCAGACTACTCCAATAACTGGAACAAATCATCCATCCTTCCATTAGATAGTAACAGTTGAGATGGGGCAGCCCATACACCACCGATCCCTTTTTGCAAAGGTGTCATCACGTATTTAGGAATAAATATTTCCCCCAGGCTGTCAGAGCTGTTCACACTCAACTTCACTCCACTACTTAAAACAATAAATGACGACCTCCTCCGCTGGATGAAACTACCACTATCACTTATGGGCAGAATAGCTACAGTTAAAATGACAATACTTCCTAAAATAAATTACCTTTTCACAATGATACCATCTCAGCCCACCCACTCCTGGTTCAAATCACTTGACTCAATCATCACTCAATTCTACTGAAAAAAATAAGACACCAAGAATTAAACTGACCACTCTACAAAAAAAAAAAACACAAGGACTTGAAGCTCCACATTTTTTCCATTACTCTCTAGCCAATCAACTTCAATACATTCTTAAATGGATCCACCCCAATCAGTCAGATAACACATGGTTAGATATAGAACAGACAGTTTGTAGGGACATTCAGATTTCTGACCTACCATTTTTCAGCCAATCTATCAAACGCCA
>NW_027176861.1:35000-47500 GCF_023349555.1 Cebidichthys violaceus
AAAATCAGCGACAGTTAACAAAACAGTTTGAACCCTGAACGTATCTAAACAGTAACAGGAGGAGCAGGATGTAAATGTCCAGATCAGTTAGACCAGGCTTAAACAGACTGATTGATGTGTGAATACAGACGGTTATCGTCCAGAGAACTACCAGCCAGTGTTGATGATGTTTCCATGCTACTGGTGAAGAAGGTATTTTACACGAAGACACCAACAAAAATATCTAACTGGAGACACAACGTGATTCGACAGAGACTCGGTTGTGTTAACTCCTGCCCACTCTACCCCCTCGCCCACCAAACACAGTATCTACAGAAGGTGAGACCTCCTGTTGTGTACGACAGGTGTGAAGGGAAACTCCCTTCATAGTTCATAGGAGAAAACAGCTTCAGTGTGTGCGTGTGCGTGCGTGCGTGCGTATATGTTAGTCTGTATTTTTACCTCTTGGCGGCGGACGACATCGTCTCCTTCCTGGTGACTGAGGTGGAGTCTCTTTTTCGCCCAGATGTTCCTCCGTTAGAGATGCAGGACATTGAATAAGCTTCACGAAGAGCAGCACCACCTGATGGGGAAGCATACTAATGTTAACACGGTTTTAGTGTTGTACAGTGTGTATATATATATATATATATATATATATATATATATATATATATATATATATATATATATATACACACACACACACACACACACACACACACACACACACAGTTGTGGTCAAAAGTTTACATACATACCAAATATTAGCACTGCTGTATGTATATTTTTGACCCAGCAGATTTTGTCACTTTTTCTGTTAACCCATAATAAAGTCATGATAGAACCAAACTTCATGAATGTTTTTGTGACAAAGAAGTATCTGTTCCAATCACTCTATCAGAGAAAAATCAGAGTTGTAGAAATAACTGGAAACTCAAGAGAGCCATGACATTATGTTCTTTACAAGTGTATGTAAACTTTTGACCACAACTGTATATATGTTATAATAAGATGACTAGTTAGTTAAATACAACTACAACAGAACATAAAAGAGCCTTTCCAGTTTTAAACAAGTATGTGGGTGTGTGTGTGTTAATATTTACCACTAGCTATTTAGTTTTCATTTAATGTTGCATGTGTATGTTGTAGCAACTTCTGGAACCAGCAATATGAAATCAGGTTTCATCAGACTGATCATGAAGAAAGACAAAAACAACATTACCTTTGCCTCCATGTTTCTTGGTTGAGGAAGAAGAGACTTCAGAGGCAGCGAGGCGGCGAAGAACATCAGCAAGAGCTGCTTTCATTACCGTCAACTCATCTTCCTGTTGCTGAACACGAAGCTCCAGAGCAGAAAGACGGTCGTTGACATCTGAGACACTCGCTCCAGACATGCTGTCATCTACCAAGAAACAAAGACACAGGGTCTGAATATACAGAATAAAGCAAGATTAACATGACAACAACAGGATCAACAGAACGACAACAGGATTAACATAGAACAGCAGCAGGACAACAGGATTAAGACAGAACAACAGCAGGATAAACAGCACGACAACAACAAGACAACAGCAGGATTAACAATAGAACAACAGCAGGACAACAACAAGACAACAGCATGGTTAACAGCAGAACAACAACAAGACAACAGCAAGATTAATAGCAGGACAACAACAGGACAACAGCAGGGTTAACAGCAGAACAACAACAAGACAACAGCAGGATTAACAGCAGGACAACAACAGGACAACAGCAGGGTTAACAGCAGAACAACAACAAGACAACAGCAGGATTAATAGCAGGACAACAACAAGACAACAGCAGGATTAATAGCAGGACAACAACAAGACAACAGCAGGACAAAAACAATACAATAGCAAGACAACAACAGGATTAACAGCAGGACAAAAACAAGACAACAGCAGGACAACAGGATTAACATAGAACAACAGCAGGACAACAGGTTTAACACAGAACAATAGCAGGATTAACAGCAGGACAACAGGATTAACAGCAGGACAACAACAGGAATAACAGCAGGACAAGAACAGGATAAACAGCAGGACAATAGCATTAACACAGGACAACAGCAGGATAAACAGCAGCACAACAGCAGGATTAACACAGGACAACAGCAGGATAAACAGCATGACAACAGCAGGATTAACACAGGACAATAGCATTAACACAGGACAACAGCAGGATAAACAGCAGGACAACAACAGGATTAACACCGGACAACAGGATTAACACAGGACAACAGCAGGATAAACAGCAGGACAACAGGATTAACACAGGACAACAGCAGGATAAACAGCAGGACAACAGGATTAACACAGGACAACAGCAGGATAAACAGCAGGACAACAGCAGGATTAACAGCAAGACAACAGCAGGATTAACAGCAGGACAAAAACAAGACAACAGCAGGACAACAGGATTAACATAGAACAGCAGGACAAGATAAATCAGGCTTTTGAGTTCCACGAAGCAAGTTTGGCAAAATCACCATAGCAACACATTCATAAACTTGAACCTGCTCCAGCGCAGGCTAACTTAAATTAGCTGGATAAGCTTGCCACTCCCCCAGAAAACAATGTCAGCTCCCTTCCTCAGAGATCCCATTGATGAAGGAGCGATATTAGTTGGATTAGCGTTTTATAGGGAGAGAGTTCTTCGAGATCACCATGATCTGTTATCACATCATGATGACTTCCTATACGAGCGCTATCGATTCTTTATTTACAAGACCTTCTCGAGCCGTACGTTGAGAACAGGCTGCAGCAGAGCACTGACCGTCTCACAGACTGGATGCATAGACTTGCTCTTTTTTGCGAGTGGTACATTTTTGTACATCGTCGGCGCTGCGTGCCGTGCTGTTGGTAAAGTTTATTTGGCGCTTAAGAAACTTATGGATGTGTTCAATACATCACCATGGTACATATTGTATTGACTCACCATTCTGAATCATGTTTTTGTGCTTAGTTTTTACTTGCTCCCATGTCCTCTTGATGGCTGGGTTGAAAGCACTCATGATGATATGTCAGTGTTATTAGTAGACTATAGCATGTCATGACTGTAGAACAGGATTAAAGTGGACTCATGATAAGAATAGAGAGAATCACACAATTTCTTTTCACTGCTTCAATTGATTGAATTTCTGATTATGAATAATACATAAACACTGATCCACCCATACACAGATTCACACACACACCTACTTCTATATGGTAATCTACATATACATGTATATACACATATATAGTACATGATACATAAGCGCATACAGTACATATATCCTCATAAGCATCTATTAATTCGTATCAACTACTTATTCTGAAAGAGTTGAGATCATTATTTACGCTAGCAAGATCTCATTCGATGATGCATTCCATGAAACCTACTGCCAACCGGCACATTTAAAGAAATATAATCTGATTGATTGGGGTGATGAGGCACTTCAAATTAGCCGATACATTTTCCCAACACTTACGCTTTTAGCTTGTCTGCGATATTTCGCCATGCTTCTTGTCTAGCATTCGCAGTGGTGGCGGTGTTAGATTTTGCCATGATTATGGTCTTGAATTCATCATATACGTTCATGATCATCTCCTGCTCGTCAGCGGAGAAAAAAGAGGCTCTTTCTTTGAGTTTATTTGTCATTGTACTGTTAAAAAATCATGGTTTCGGTGATCGACGCTTCCCCCTTATGAAGTAGGACAGGCACGCGCAACTATCCTGATAACTGAAGTCTGGTTCGAATTAACGATATTGTTTGAGCGCGGATCAGCCTTTGAGAAACCGAGATAATAGGACAGTTGATCGACTTAGTTGAACCACGTACGAGGAACGGGGCCCAGGAATAATAGAGGACAACCACAGAACAACAACAGGATTAACAGCAGGACAACAACAAAACAGCAGGATTAACAGGATTAACACAGAACAACATGATTAACACAGGACAACAGCAGGACAACAGGATTAACATAGAACAACAGCAGGACAACAAGATTAACATAGAACAACAGTAGGACAACAGGATTAACATAGAACAACAGCAGGACAACAGGATTAACATAGAACAACTGCAGGACAACAGGATTAACATAGAACAACAGCAGGACAACAGGATTAACATAGAACAACAGCAGGACAACAGGATTAACATAGAACAACAGCAGGACAATAGGATTAACATAGAACAAAAGCAGGACAACAGGATTAACATAGAACAACAGCAGAACAACAGGATTAACACAGGACAACAGCAGAACAACAGGATTAACACAGGACAACAGCAGGACAACAGGATTAACACAGTTGACCATGATGTTTTAAGGCTAAGGCTCCTCAACTCAGGGCTCTCAGAGCAAGCGGTCGCTTGGTTCACGAGCTACCTTGAGAATAGGTCTCAGTGCATCAGATATGAGGGTCTATCCTCTGATATTGCAACTGTCTGTAAAGGTGTGCCACAAGGCTCTGTATTTGGTCCACTTTTATTTACGGTTTATATAAATAATCTGGGCCAATATGTGGTGGACGCTAACTTTCACTTTTATGTTGATGACACTGTGATATATTGCTGTGCGTCAACTCTTGTGCAGGCTCTTGTGTACTCTGCACCCTCATCATGGAATATGTTGCAGAATGATTTAAAACTCAAAGAACTGATACCACTTACTGCCTTTAAATCTGAAATAAAAGAAATACTTGTCTATATCTCTGCAGGTCTCTAACAGATCCAAGTCTATATCTCCGCAGGTCTCTAACAGATCCAGGTCTATATCTCAGCAGGTCTCTAACAGATCCAGGACTTTATCTTCAGGAGGAGCTGCTGGTTTTGTGGCCCTGCAGCAGCCGGAGGGGCGGTGCAAAGCCTTTTTCATAAATACAGCAGTGACACGTGTAAAGCCGCCAGAGGCGTGCGCTGCTCTCCTCGTGCCATAGCAGCACGGAAAAGTAACCAGGTGGTCTTTGGGTCGCGAGCGGCGCTGGGACTCACCTAGACTTCCGGTGAATCCGTCCATTTTCCGGGAGAAAAGCGGGAGTCCGGGCCGGAGGCCTGCGGGAGGCTGAACGCACGCTGCGGGCCTCCGTCCGGGTTTTTCCACCGCAGCGGAGATAGAAGGAGGCGAGCCGAGCCAAGCCGGGTTTAGACCCGCCGGGTCCGTCCGTCCGTGAGTCCGAAGATCCGCCGCGTTCCTACGGGCTAGAAGAAGAAGAAGACGCTCTTTGGATGATCCGACAGCCGAGAGAGAGGCTAGAGGAGCTGCAGACACGACGGACCGATGCTGCTGCTGCGCGTTTCCGACTCCGCCTGCTCTGGGGGGGGGGGGACTGAAGGGAGGAAACGGGGGAGGAAGGTCAAGTTACAGTCTTCACTGGAGATCTTGAGCTGCAGCACCACCGGGAGGTCTAATACCAGAATCACAAATAAGGAGAATGAAACTACAGACTGTTGATAAGAATAATGAACTATAGACTGTTTATAAGAAGAATGAAACCATAGACTGTTTATAAGAATAATGAACTATAGACTGTTTATAAGAATAATGAACTATAGACTGTTTATAAGAAGAATGAAACCATAGACTGTTTATAAGAAGAATAAACTATAGACTGTTGATAAGAAGAATAAACTATATACTGTTTATTAGAATAATGAAACTATAGACTGTTTATTAGAATAATGAAACTATAGACTGTTTATTAGAATAATGAAACTATAGACTGTTTATAAGAATAATGAAACCATAGACTGTTGATAAGAAGAATAAACTATAGACTGTTTATTAGAATAATGAAACTATAGACTGTTTATTAGAATAATGAAACTATAGACTGTTTATAAGAATGAAACTATAGACTGTTTATAAGAAGAATGAAACTATAGACTGTTTATTAGAATAATGAATCTATAGACTGTTTAGTGGACTAATACAACTATAGACTGTTTATTAGAATAATGAAACTATAGACTGTTTATAAGAATGAAACTATAGACTGTTTATTAGAATAATTAAACTATAGACTGTTTATAAGAATAATGAAACTATAGACTGTTTATAAGAAGAATGAAACTATACTGTTTATAAGAATAATGAAACTATAGACTGTTTATTAGAATAATGAAACTATAGACTGTTTATTAGAATAATGAAACTATAGACTGTTTATAAGAAGAATGAAACTATAGACTGTTTATTAGAATAATGAAACTATAGACTGTTTATAAGAATGAAACCAGACTGTTTATAAGAATGAAACCATAGACTGTTTATAAGAATAATGCAACTATAGACTGTTATAAGAATGAAACCATACTGTTTATAAGAATGAAACCATAGACTGTTTATAAGAATAATGAAACTATAGACTGTTTATAAGAATGAAACCAGACTGTTATAAGAATGAAACAATACTGTTTATAAGAATGAAACTATAGACTGTTTATAAGAATGAAACCATAGACTGTTTATAAGAATGAAACCATAGACTGTTTATAAGAATGAAACTATAGACTGTTTATAAGAATGAAACCATAGACTGTTTATAAGAATGAAACCATAGACTGTTTATAAGAATGAAACTATAGACTGTTTATAAGAATGAAACTATAGACTGTTTATAAGAATGAAACCATAGACTGTTTATAAGAATGAAACTATAGACTGTTTATAAGAATGAAACTATAGACTGTTTATAAGAATTGAACTATAGACTGTTGATAAGAACGAAACCATAGACTGTTTATATCTTAGGCAATATTAATGAGGGTAAAACTTTGAAGGGTAAAGAATTAGAAAGCAATATTCATCATTTTACATCCCCTATAAATTAGCAGGAGAGATTATTTAATCTAATACTGCACACAAAGATAAAATAAATCAAAATTAATGTTATATTACCAGACTGTGAAAAAATTAAACAATTTTCCGTCTACTATTCTGTGTCCAGAACAAATTTTAATTTCTGTGATTTTCAGTTAAAAACGTAGTGGTACAATTTAAAGTGTTTAAATTCTGAAGATGATTTAATAGTTATGATCAGTGAAGATGGATATGATTCATATAGTATTTTTATAGCAGTTTTAGAAGGGGACATTTTTTTTCATCAAGTGTTGATGAAGTGAAATACTAATTAAACATTGTCTGGTTTTTATAACTATTAACTAGTCTGTAATCAACACAAAGGTTTTTAGTAACTTTACTTCTTGTTATAATAAATTAAAACACTGTTTAACCTTCATCAGTTCAAAAACTTACTAAATGAACAATTAAAAAGTGAAACAATCAGAACAAACTTCATTTTTATTATGATGAATATAAAAAGACATAAAAAATTCACTTTTATATAAAAAAGAAAATCCCATCAGAATAAAACTCAAACACAAAAACTATAATTAAATCATTAATTCAAAAATAAGAAATCAGTTAAAGCAGAAAATTCAAACAATAACTCAGAATCTTGTCTGGTTTGTTCCCATCGGCTCAAACATCTCAAACATCTTTAAACCAAAACTTTATTCTTCTTCTCTGGTTTCTGAGTGTCTGAACCGTAGAAATAGAACAGGAGAAGAACCAAGAACCCTTTTCACTGGACATCGCTGTACGTTGTCATGGTGACGGAAAGTGTGAGCTGGGGGGGGGTTCTGTCCCCATGACAACGTCAGCATTAATTAGCAAGCTAGCTAACTAGCCATCTGTCTGCGTGTTAGCTAGCTTGTAGCTCGTATGGACGTTAAGGACTAATAACTCCCATTCTACTCCTTTTCTTCTTCTTTGGTCTGAACCTTCAGTTGTCCAATGAGAGAGCTCGAGCCATCGATGGCCCCGCCTCTAAAAGATGTGTTTCAATTAGTTTTCACATTTTGATAATCAATTAATCATCATTTATCAATCATATACATTTGTCTTATTCTCCAGTAAACTGAATCATTTCAGGACTCAATAGAAGACCTGAGTTCAACCTGAAGATGAAGAAGATGAAGATGATGATGAAGGAGTCAACCTGAAGATGAAGATGAAGAAGGAGGCACTGAAGTGTGTTCATTCTGAAACGGCAGGATAAGTGAAGGCAGTCTGGTGCAGAGCTTCATTGTCTGTGTGATGAAAACTGTGATGATGATGATGGAGGCACTGAACAGACGATGAAGCTCTCAGAGACAAAACAACATAAAAAAGGTCAACAGAAGGCCATGTTTTCAGTAACCACAGCAACAAGGTCATCAGAAGATGACGACAGGAAGTGAAGGCAGGTACAGCAGAGTTACTGAAGAAGAAGAAGAAGAAGAAGATGGCACATCTGAAGAAACCAGGTCCACCTGGTGAAGGTCCCGCCCCTTGTGGGTGTGGCTTCAGTAGCTGAAGTTGACCTTCTCGATGTCCGAGATCAGAGTCCGGGCCAGGTAGATCCCCACCATCTGGTCACAGGTAAACAAACACTTCAGGTACAGAAACCAGTAGGAACCAGTAGAGTCTAAGTCCCCATTGGAACCATTAAAACCACAATGTTTGATCATCTGTGTCTCAATGTTCTAAAGCGAACATCGTACTTTCTTCTCTGACCTCACCTGAAAGATCAGAGTAAGATTTTATATTTAAACTAAGACAATCCGTGTAAACATGAGTTTAAATACTGCAACAGTACTGTGTTCTGTGGAGTAACAGTACTGTGTTCTGCGCAGTGTCAGTACTTTGTAAATACTAAATAAATGTATAGTAACCTGCAGCAGAGAGATGACGATGAAGACGATGGCCACCGTGTAAAGGTTCCCAGGTAACCAGTCCTCCAATGCAGCGATGCAGCCTTTAGTGTAGATGTGATCCGTCCACTCCCTCTGTGTAGAACCAGAGAACGTTATAGAACAGGTTCTATCAGGAACCATGAAAGGTTTCCAGGACCAGAGAACGGTACAGAACAGGTTCTATCAGGAACCACCAAAGGTTTATAAACCGTCTAAAGGTTTGCAGGAACTGTGACGTGACGTCCAAACAGGAAGCTACATTTAAAAAACAGGAAGTGACCTCACCTTCGGTCTGTTTCTCACGTCGTATCCACACTGAGTGTTCAGCACCGAGTCCTGAAACAAACAAAATCGGTTCCCTTCAATGAGACTGAATCACAGTTAAATTCATTATTATTACTATTATTATATTGATCAGTATTGATCAGTGATTAACTCACAGCAGGATCAGTGATGCAGCAGGAAAAAGGAACTCCACACTTCTCTCTGCTGCGATGGGTTCCGTTACAGCTAAAATAAACATTTAGATCCCAGTCGTTAGGTTCCTGAGCTCCACAGCAGTGGTTCTGTTAAAGGAACAAGACAATAAAGGGTAAACTAAAGGTTCGTGAGCTCCACAGCAGTGGTTCTGTTAAAGGAACAAGATAATAAAGGTTCCTGATTCGTTACCATCCTCTGAAGAGAGTCGATGAGGTTCTGCAGGTCGATGTCGTCTCTGTACCCTTTCACGTTTGCCAAGAAGAAGTCGTTGATCCATTCTCTGACCTGACTCTGAAAAACCACGGCCAGAACTGCAGCCGTGAGCTCCAGGACAAAGATGAAGCCGATCACACCGGAAAACTGACCACAAAAACACACAAACAATATACAAACTTTATCAGATGGATGTTTTTAACGTACAAACTTTATCAGACGGATGTTTTTAACGTACAAACTTCAGCAGACAGATGTTTTCTCTCAGAGCTCCCACACAGCCGGCAAAGCCCAGGATGAAGGTGACTCCGCCGACCACCAGGACCAACCAGACTGGGTCGAAACCATGTAGCCGTGTCACCTGGGTCAGATCCAACAGGACCCCCTGTAGTCCACAACACACAAGTTTAAGAAGGGCAAACCAGTTTAGAACCAGACCAGTAAAAGAGGTCTAACTAGATAGATATTAATTCAATTATTTAGCCTCTTGTAAATGAAATGGGAGGGAAATGCAGTTTTATTCACTCTCTGGTTAATATGATAACTCACCTTTTCACTCCACGCCCAGAAACCAACTGCAATAAAGGCAACTCCAGCCAGCTGCAACACAAAGACACAGACCAGCGGTTAGTCAGATCCAATAGAGACCAGTGTTCAGGCAGATATATTAACAAACAAACCAGTGTTTAGACAGGTTCACAAACACAGTTTAGACCAGTGGTTCTAAACCTTTTTGACCCTGAGCCCCCCTATTCATTATCCAGATCCCTTACTGCCCCCCCACCAATTAAAAAGTAGGCATATTGTCTCTTCTGAATATTTAAGTGGATTATTATAACAGATCTAATAACACACAAACATTTGATAACAGATCCAACACAGGTTGAGAAAGACACTTCTGGCTCCATCAGCCACACAGGAAACCAGCACATCCTGTCAGCTGACTAGCAGCTGACAGAATCAGTTTAACAGGTTTGTGAACACCATTTGAACAAATTTAGGTGTCCAGAGGTCTAGAACTATGAACTATAATATAAGACAAATACAAACAAGTGGCTAAAAGTAACAGCTGCCAAATGGAGAAAGGCCAGCTGGTAAATAAAACACTGACTGTGTGAATGCAAAACCTAAAGTTTTATTACATTACTGCCTCACCTCGAGCACCATAGATCTGACTACATGTGTATTAATCTATAAATATATATATATATACACAGTATATCTATATCTATTAGGGGTGTGACGATACACGTATTCCGATTGAACCGTTCGGTACGGGGCTCACGGTTCAGTAAAAATAAAACTTCTAAAACTTTCCAGGAAATGTGTCTGTTTGAGTTCATAGAGGAATATTTTAGAGAAGATCTTAAATTATTTCATTATTAAAGACTACCTGAGAGTCTCACCTGAGAGGATTTGGCATTTCTGCTTTTTTGCTGTACTGAAAACGTACCGAACCACCACTGTATCGTATTGAACCGAACAGAGAATTTTGTGAACCGTTACACCCCTAACATATATATATAGATCTAGTGCATCTATACCACAAGGTTTGATTTCGGGGCCTACACTTTTTATTTGTATATCGATGACATATGTGAAACATCAAAGACTGTTTAAAGTTTCTCTTGTTTGCAGATGGCACTTTTTTTTTTTTTTGTTCAGGAGATGATTTAAAAGTTTTTGCAGAAAACTTTGTCAATGAAATGGTCAAACTTAAAGGATGGTTTGATGAAAATAAGTTCTCCTTAAAAGTGAACATAACTAAGGTTAGGGTTTTTGATAATCAAGAGAAGGATTCAAAACGTTCACCAACTATAGATTAGTTAGATATATATATATATACACACAGTATATTTATATATATATATATATATATATATATATATATATATATATATATATATATAGATAGATATATACACACATACAGTTGTGGTCAAAAGTTTACATACACTTGTAAAGAACATAATGTCATGGCTCTCTTGAGTTTCCAGTTATTTCTACAACTCTGATTTTTCTCTGATAGAGTGATTGGAACAGATACTTCTTTGTCACAAAAAACATTCATGAAGTTTGGTTCTATCATGACTTTATTATGGGTTAACAGAAAAAGTGACAAAATCTGCTGGGTCAAAAATATACATACAGCAACATGAATTAGCAATTTTGGTGACTTAGAAAGTTGTGTCAATGAAATGAGCTTCATAGCATGGCCTCTTAACTTCTTGTGAGTGATTATGAGTGACTACAGCCGGTGACTTCTCTGAGGCCATTTAAATAGGGCTCATTGGATACAAACGCCCACAAACGCTACAATGGGAAAGTCAAAGGAGCTCAGCATGGATCTGAAAAAGCGAATCATCGACTTGAACAAGTCAGGAAAGTCACTTGGAGCCATTTCAAAGCAGCTGCAGGTCCCAAGAGCAACAGTGCAAACAATTGTTTGTAAGTATAAAGTGCATGGCACTGTTTTGTCACTGCCACGATCTGGAAGAAAACGCAAGCTATCACCTGCTGCTGAGAGAAAATTGGTCAGGAGGGTGAAGAGTCAACGGAGAACCACCAAAAAGCAGATCTGCCAAGAATTAGAAGCTGCTGGAACACAGGTGTCAGTGTCCACAGTCAAGCGTGTTTTGCATCTCCATGGACTGAGAGGCTGCCGTGCAAGAAGGAAGCCCTTGCTCCAAAAGCGGCACCTTAAGGCTTGACTGAAGTTTGCTGCTGATCACATGGACAAAGATAAGACCTTCTGGAGGAAAGTTCTGTGGTCAGACGAAACAAAAATCGAGCTGTTTGGCCACAATGCCCAGCAATATGTTTGGAGGAGAAAAGGTGAGGCCTTTAACCCCAAGAACACCATGCCTACCGTCAAGCACGGTGGTGGTAGTATTATGCTGTGGGGCTGTTTTGCTGCCAATGGAACTGGTGCTTTACAGAGAGTAAATGGGATAATGAAGAAGGAGGATTACCTTCAAATTCTTCAAGATAACCTAAAATCATCAGCCCGAAGGTTGGGTCTTGGGCGCAGTTGGGTGTTCCGACAGGACAATGACCCCAAACGCACATCAAAAGT
>NW_027176861.1:52500-90000 GCF_023349555.1 Cebidichthys violaceus
ACTAAGTATAATAAGTCAAAATGTGTGTATATCAAAGTATATACTGTAGTATAAATACTACGTGCTGTAGTTAAATAGTAAATATAACTAAATATATAAAATGATGTTTAGAGCTGCAAAGACAATTTGTCTGTTAAAAATAATGAAATAAGTTAAAAACCAATAACAACACTGCTCCTGCTTAGCATTAGCATCAGCATCAGGAGCTAACAAGGTCAGGCGGTGCTCCGGTCTCACCTGTGGCCGGTAAACAGCTGCTGGAGCTCCGGTGAGGCGCTGCGTCACTCCGTTCACTTTGTAGTACATGTCTGACTCAGGTAGCGCACGTGAACACACCTGAGCACCTGGAACTCGACTGAAATACCTGCAACTGGAGACGCAAAGCCGGAACTGCTGCTAAATGACGAGACTGCGTCGCTGTGATGACGTCAGAACGGCACAGAAAGACCTTGGGCTGAGGGAGGCTGCCCGCGAGCTGCCTGACCGGAATAAAACCAACACTAGGCCGACCATGTACTATGTACTGTAGTACAACTACTGCAGTATAAACACTACGTACTGTAGTACAACTATTATGCACTGTAGTACAAATACTGCAGTATAAATAATACATACTGTAGTATAACTACTATGTACTGTAGTACAAATACTGTAGCATAAATAGTACGTACTGCAGTATAACTATGTGAAGAATTTAAGTTTAGAAACATGTTTAGTATGATTAGAAGCAAACCTTGAAGAATGTGTTAAATATTACAATGTATTAAAATGTCACAAGATATTGATTTATGGAATGTATTATATGTTTACAGTATATTTACTTGAAGAAGATAGTATATGTGTATCATATGTTTACCTATTGAATGTATTAAACGAAAGGTATAGTGTTGAGCCATGAGGGAGAGACAGGGACCTTTTGAGATAGGCTTTTCAGATTCGTAAGCGACCATATGGTGATGAGTTTGGAGAGGTCGGCTTCAGGAATGTGAGAAGGTGTGAACAGCGGGGGAAGGAGACGTATTAGACAAGTGGAGATGTTGGTGAATACAGCCCTATGGAACGAGGGGGGTTCGCTCCAGATGAGGAGGGGCGGACCAGGCCAAGGAGGTCAGCCGAGAGTAGACACTGTCCGAAGCCAGGAGGGGACAGTTGGACTTCAGCCAATCACAAATCTGATAATGGACTTTTAAAGTTTCTGGCGGGGACTTTAAAGTATAAGACATTGTTGCCAAGGATTTCTCTTCAGTTCTCGTTGCTGGCCACCTTACAGGTAACCAGAGAGGTGGGCTGTTGGGTGGGGGCGCGTTAACTCTGATCCGCGGAACATATTCTATCGATAGTGTACTTCAGTTTGTAATTGTTTAGCTTCTGTTTGTTATTAAATACTTTTTGATCGTAAGACCCAGCTGATTTTTTGGCCCGCTCTGCTGACAAAAGACGCAGCAGTAGGGGACATGTGGCCTCCCTTTGTCTGCGAGAGAGTTGAGACCCCTAACAACTACTATGTACTGTAGTATAAATACTGCAGTATAAACAGTACATACTGTAGTACAAATGGGTTGGTTGGCACAATGCTTGTAGTCTGCTGGGCCAAAGACAAGGACCTCAGTTTTATTCTGATTTAATTAAATTTAATGAAAAGGGAGTAAACACTGCATGGATCACCAGGTTTCAGCGGGCGCGGCACAGCTGAGTGTTGTCTATAATGGTAGGAGATATTATATTAAGTATACTGTATATAAGGGAAAGTATAATAGGGCCTAAAATGGAGCTCAGTGGTACTCCACAGGAGCAGGACACACTTTGGATTGTGACAGAGGCTGATCGGTCTTGAAGGTAGGAGGCAAACTACAGTCTGGCCAATCCCTGAAAGTCAACAATATGGTGACGACGATCCTAGAGGACAAAGTGATCGATTGTGTCGAAGAAGGCAGCCGAGAGATCTACAAGAATTAATAAAGGTGCATTCAACTAACTCCAATGTAAACACTCAACTAACTTTAATGTAAACACTCAACTAACTCCAATGTTAACATTCAACTAACTTCAATGTAAACATTCAACTAACTTCAATAGAAACATTCACTAACTTCAATGTAAACATTCAACTAACTCCAATGTAAACACGCAACTAACTCCAATGTAAACACGCAACTAATTCCAATGTAAACACGCAACTAACTCCAATGTAAACACTCAACTAACTCCAATGTAAACACGCAACTAACTCCAATGTAAACACGCAACTAACTCCAATGTAAACACGCAACTAACTCCAATGTAAACACTCAACTAACTCTAATGTAAACACTCAACTAACTCCAATGTAAACACGCAACTAACTCCAATGTAAACACGCAACTAACTCCAATGTGAACACGCAACTAACTCCAATGTAAACACTCAACTAACTCCAATGTAAACACGCAACTAACTCCAATGTAAACATGCAACTAACTCCAATGTAAACATTCAACTAACTCCAATGTAAACACGCAACTAACTCCAATGTAAACATTCAACTAACTCCAATGTAAACACGCAACTAACTTTAATGTAAACACTCAACTAACTTCAATGTAAACACTCAACTTACTCCAATGTAAACACTCAACTAACTCCAATGTAAACCGTGGCTAAGTGGAGAGCAGGGCTGCCTTTCAATCAGACGGTCGGCGGTTCGATCCCCGGCTCCTGCTCTACTAGTCTCATGTCAATGTGTCCTTGAGCAAGACACTTAACCCCAAAATTGCTCCCGTAGCTGCGTCTACGGTGTGTAGATAGATACTGAATTGTAAGTCGCTTTGGATAAAAGCGTCTGCTAAATGACCGTAATGTAAATGTAATATAAACACTCAACTAACTCCAATGTAAACAGTCAACTAACTTCAATGTAAACACTCAACTAACTCCAATGTAAGCAGCATTAATGGACGGTGAGCAACCATGACGTAAAGTGTCCTGTGTGAAACTAAAAGTAAAGTAGAGTCGTTCATCTCGTGAGTCACTTGAGTCACAGTTCTGTGGCTGATTCAGAGTTTATTCACTGTGGAGACAGAAGTAAACATGAAAACAGACATTCTGACTATCAGCACCAGAGATGTGAGTCAATCTTCAGGGGTCTGCGAAACAGAACTCACAAGTCTGTTTCACAGAAATCACTTAATAAATGTAGAATAATTATTGTTACACAGGAATACACAAGAGCAATATAATAATACAGTCAATACAATTAAGAGATGTTAGATTTTCTTCTCCACATGTAACAAATTAATTGACTCATTATAATTAACCCTTAAAATTATAAGTCGTTAGACACAAAGTCATATTTTTTTGTGGAATGAACCTTTAAAACCACAAGTTGATAGACACAAAGTCGTATTTGGGTGGAAAACAAGCCCAAAAATATCAGGCTAACAAATAACTTTCAATCAATATTCGATACATTCCAGTTTCAATGGATCCTAGTTAGAATGTATATGTGTTATATTAAAGAGCTCTGGAGTCTCATTGAATGATGGTTCATGATAAACAGCCTTGTTATGAGGAGCACCTTGACCGTTACCATAGTTACCACTGAGCCAGCAGTAGTAATTCATTAATAATTAATTCATAATTAATTCAGACTCCTGAAACACAGAGAACAAGTTCACATGTTGTTGAGTGATTGGCTTAAAATATTACTTAGAATCAGGAATATTTCAAACAACTAATACAGTGGCAATAAGTAGCAGAAATGTTGAAGTAGTAATAGTAGCATTAGAAGCAGCAGTAGTAGAAGTAGAAGTAGAAGTAGAAGTAGTAGCAGTTGAAGTAGAAGTAGTAGAAGTAGTAGAAGGGACTCCACACTGTAACCTGTGACAAGACTGCCATTATAGATTTAAAGACTTTTTAAAAAAAATGACATAATTATATAAAATCACTGAAACATGACAGGTAGCTAAGTACATCTCAGGAAGAACACTTTAATGTTTGAAGAACATTCTACCACATCGGTACAGAAGTAAGTAGAACTCATCATTATCTCCTACTAATAAGGAATTAGTTCTGAGTCAGCGTTCACACAACTATTTACAACAATGAGAAATACTGTACAAAAGGAAGCTAAAGGGAAATATTACACAGATATGATTGGACACCACTAAGATCTCTAATCATTTCAACACTACCAAACTAATGAATAGAATAATTTATGGATAAACAGGATGAAAGGCAGCAGTTCAGGATCCTTTTTATCACTCTGACTGATAGTAAGATGGTTTCCTCATCATGTTCCTTTTCTTTGTGATGTTACTGAAGTATTATATGTATAATAATATAAGTATTATATGTATAATAATATATGTATTATATGTATAATAGTATAATAATATAATAATATATGTATTATAAGTATAATAATAATATAATAATATATGTATAATACTATAATATAATAAATTATGTAATAAATGTATAATATATAGCAATATATGTATTATAAGTATAATAATATAAGTATTATAAGTATAATAATATAATAATATATGTATTTTAAGTATAATAATATATGTATTATAAGTATAATAATATAATAGTATAATAATATATGTATTATAAGTATAATAGTATAATAATATAATAATATATGTATTTTAAGTATAATAATATATGTATTATAAGTATAATAATATAAGTATTATAAGAAACAAGAACTGTTTCACCATTTGAAACAATGTTCAGTCAAAGATGAATTTAAAAGAAGAAAAGAATGTTAAAGTTTAACAGATCGTCTGTGTATCTGCCGTATTTCACACCAAAGAAGAAGAAGTGTCTCCAGTGAGATAATTCACAGCTCCACTTCCTCTCTCTGCTGTTGCCGTGGAAACAGTGGATGTGTCCACCGGCTGCTGGTTTATTAAGAATTCATGAAAGAATCAAGAATAAAGAGAGTTTATATTATTATGCTATTATATTATTATATTATTATGGTATTATGTTATTACATTATTATATTATGATGTTATATTATTATGTTAGGGTTATTATATTATTATGGTATTATATTATGATGTTATTATATTATTATGCTATTATATTATTATATTATTATGCTATTATATTATTATGTTATTATATTATTATATTATTATGCTATTATATTATTATGCTGTTATATTACTATATTATTATATTATGATGTTATATTATTATATTATTATGTTAGGGTTATTATATTATTATGTTATTATATTATTATGTTATTATTAGTGCTGGGTTAGGGTTATCGCGTTAACGCATGCATTACACACTGTTGATGTCAGTAAATCACCAAACCAGCGGTGGAGGAGTCTTCATCACTACGTTGATGCAGCGTGTGGAGGAGTCTTCATCACTACGTTGGTGCAGCGTGTGGAGGAGTCTTCATCACTACGTTGATGCAGCGTGTGGAGGAGTCTTCATCACTACGTTGATGCAGCGTGTGGAGGAGTCTTCATCACTACGTTGATGCAGCGTGTGGAGGAGACTTCATCACTACGTTGATGCAGCGTGTGGAGGAGTCTTCATCACTACGTTGATGCAGCGTGTGGAGGAGTCTTCATCACTACGTTGGTGCAGCGTGTGGAGGAGTCTTCATCACTACGTTGGTGCAGCGTGTGGAGGAGTCTTCATCACTACGTTGGTGCAGCGTGTGGAGGAGTCTTCATCACTACGTTGATGCAGCGTGTGGAGGAGTAGAGATAAACTAAAGACAAGCTAACAGACGCCACAGAGAAGTGGAGAGATACAAACTGCAGGACGACTAGTGTTGAGAAGACGTGGGTCTGAGGAACGTTCTCAGGATCATGAATGACGGCATGAATTCATTATTGAATGTTGCGCATAACAATGAGATTAATCGCGATTAAAAATTGTAATCGTTGCCCAGCGTTAGTTATTATATATCATGGGGTTTATTTTCTTTATTATACTAATAACATATCTAAAAGAAACCAGTGCAATGATGTAATAATTCAAAGTAAAGATTAATGATTAATAATTAAAGGGAAGTGTGTTCACTTTTATTGAAACAAATAACCATAACGATCTTATAATCTGATGAACACTTAATGTTTTACTTTGAAAATCATCACAGAAACAAGGATCTAAGTTATAGTAACTGAATAAATCACATCTATTACTATCTACTAAGCTTCATTGATGATGTTCTGTATAAATACATATATTCAGTTCTGACTTTTACTAAAAAAATTCAAGTTTTTAACTTTTCTGATCAAGCTTTTCCAATTTGAACAATTCTTTAATAAAAGTCTAAATTGAGATGGTTTTCAAAGTAAAGTATTTCACAACCACAGATTGAGCTTTTTAATAAGTGAAATCTTTTTAAACATTTTTAACTAAATCAAAAACTGAAATACGTCTGAACACTTGAAGAGAAAACTTTCATTTTGGTCAATCAAAGACAAGTCAACACGGAGGATAAAGTTTACCAACAATGAGAAGACTTTTATGAGTTTAAAATGATCTCTGATCTCAGCTGTGTGAATATTTATTACACAGTCCTGTGACTTTATCGTGAAACTATAATGAATCTGAAAACCATGAAAGAAACACTGGATGAAAATGAAAATGATGGGCAGCGCTGCTCCTTCGTTAGTTGATGAACTCAGTTGATGAACTTAGTTGATGAACTCTGCTGACAGACTGTTGCAGCAGCGGGTGGAGCGTACCTTGAGCTCGTGGTAACACTGGATGAAGCTGTGGTAAATGAAGGTGATCGGCAGCGCTAGCAGCACGATGCCGCTGACCACGCAGACTCCGCCCAGAACTCGCCCCGCCACAGTCACCGGGTACATGTCTCCGTACCCCACCGTGGTCATGGAGATGATGACCCACCAGCAGGCGGCGGGGATGCTGGCGTAGTCCTGGTTTCCGGCCTCCAGGTCCAGACCGTGCTCCAGCAGCTGAGCCAGCGCGCTGAAGATGGCCATGGCGACGCAGACGAAGACCAGCAGCATCATCATCTCTCGGTAGCAGCGCCGCAGCGTCAGGCCGAGCGTCTGCAGACCCAGGAAGTGACGAGCCAGCTTGATCACCCAGAAGATCCGCATGATGCGGAGGACGCGAAGCGAGACGCCGGCTCGCTGCAGCTGGGAGTTCTCGCCGGTCAGTATCGTCATGGTAACGGAGACGTAGTACGGAGTGATGGCCAGAAGGTCGATAATGTTCAGAGGACGACGGACAAACTCCCATTTATCCACTGACACGAGGAAACGGACAATACACTCCACTGTGAACCAACCAATACACACCGCCTCAATGATCCTACAGAGAGGGGACCAAGCAGAGAGAGAGGACCAATCAGAGAGAGAGAGGACCAATCAGAGAGAGAGAGGACCAATCAGAGAGAGAGGACCAATCAGAGAGAGGACCAATCAGAGAGAGAGGACCAATCAGAGAGAGGACCAATCTTAGAGAGAAAGAATCAATCAGAGAGAGAGATGACCAATCAGAGAGAGAGGACCAATCAGAGAGAGAGAGAGGACCAATCAGAGAGAGAGATGACCAATCAGAGAGAGAGAGAGAGGACCAATCAGAGAGAGAGGACCAATCAGAGAGAGAGAGGACCAATCAGAGAGAGAGAGGACCAATCAGAGAGAGAGAACCAATCAGAGAGAGAGGACCAATCAGAGAAAGAACCAATCAGAGAGAGAGATGACCAATCAGAGAGAGAGGACCAATCAGAGAGAGAAAGAACCAATCAGAGAGAGAGATGACCAATCAGCGAGAGAGGACCAATTAGAGAGAGGACCAATCAGAGAGAGAGATGACCAATCAGAGAGAGAGGACCAATCAGAGAGAGAGGACCAATCAGAGAGAGAAAGAACCAATCAGAGAGAGAGATGACCAATCAGCGAGAGAGGACCAATTAGAGAGAGGACCAATCAGAGAGAGAGATGACCAATCAGAGAGAGAGGACCAATCAGAGAGAGAGAGGACCAATCAGAGAGAGAGATGACCAATCAGAGAGAGAGAACCAATCAGAGAGAGAGGACCAATCAGAGAGAGAGATGACCAATCAGAGAGTGGACCAATCAGAGAGAGAGGACCAATCAAAGGGCGAGGACCAATCAGAGAGAGAGGACCAATCAGAGAGAGAGAGGACCAATCAGAGGGAGAGGACCAATCAGAGAGAGGACCAATCAGAGAGAGAGAGGACCAAACAGAGAGAGAGAAGACCAATCAGAGAGAGGACCAAACAGAGAGAGGACCAATCAGAGGGAGAGGACCAATCAGAGAGAGGACCAATCAGAGAGTGGACCAATCAGAGAGAGAGAGAGGATCAAACAGAGAGAGGACCAATCAGAGAGAGGACCAATTAGAGAGAGAGAGAACCAATCAGAGAGAGAGGACCAATCAGAGAGAGGACCAATCAGAGAGAGAGAGGACCAATCAGAGAGAGAGGACCAATCAGAGAGAGAGAGGACCAATCAGAGAGAGAGAACCAATCAGAGAGAGAGAGGACCAATCAGAGAGAGAGAACCAATCAGAGAGAGAGACGACCAATCAGAGAGAGAGATGACCAATCAGAGAGAGAGAGGACCAATCAGAGAGAGGACCAATCAGAGAGAGAGAGGACCAATCAGAGAGAGAGGACCAATCAGAGAGAGAGAACCAATCAGAGAGAGAAATGACCAATCAGAGAGAGAGGACCAATCAGAGAGAGAGGACCAATCAGAGAGAGAGAACCAATCAGAGAGAGAGATGACCAATCAGAGAGAGAGATGACCAATCAGAGAGAGAGGACCAATCAGAGAGAGAGAGAGATGACCAATCAGAGAGAGAGAACCAATCAGAGAGAGAGATGACCAATCAGAGCGAGAGAACCAATCAGAGAGAGAGAGATGACCAATCAGAGAGAAAGAACCAATCAGAGAGAGAGATGACCAATCAGAGAGAGAGAACCAATCAGAGAGAGAGGACCAATCAGAGAGAGGACCAATCAGAGAGAGAGAGGACCAATCAGAGAGAGAGAACCAATCAGAGAGAGAGATGACCAATCAGAGAGAGAGGACCAATCAGAGAGAGAGGACCAATCAGAGAGAGAGAGATGACCAATCAGAGAGAGAGAACCAATCAGAGAGAGAGATGACCAATCAGAGAGAGAGAACCAATCAGAGAGAGAGATGACCAATCAGAGAGAAAGAACCAATCAGAGAGAGAGATGACCAAACAGAGAGAGAGAACCAATCAGAGAGAGAGGACCAATCAGAGAGAGAGAGGACCAATCAGAGAGAGAGAACCAATCAGAGAGAAAGGACCAATCAGAGAGAGGACCAATCAGAGAGAGAGAGAGAAATGACCAATCAGAGAGAGAGGACCAATTAGAGAGAGGACCAATCAGAGAGAGAGAGAACCAATCAGAGAGAGAGGACCAATCAGAGAGAGAGAGAGGACCAATCAGAGAGAGAGAGAGGACCAATCAGAGAGAGAGAGAGGACCAATCAGAGAGAGAGGACCAATCAGAGAGAGGACCAATCAGAGAGAGAAAGAACCAATCAGAGAGAGAGGACCAATTAGAGAGAGGACCAATCAGAGAGAGAGAGGACCAATCAGAGAGTGGACCAATCAGAGAGAGAGGACCAATCAGAGAGCGAGGACCAATCAGAGAGAGAGGACCAATCAGAGGGAGAGGACCAATCAGAGAGAGGACCAATCAGAGAGAGAGAGGACCAATCAGAGAGAGAGAGGACCAAACAGAGAGAGAGGACCAATCAGAGAGAGAGGACCAATCAGAGAGAGAGAGGACCAATCAGAGGGAGAGGACCAATCAGAGGGAGAGGACCAATCAAAGAGAGGAGACAACATGGTACAATGGTGTTCTGGATGATCCAATCAGCCTAGTTTAGTCTTTGTATTGCTCTTTATTTAAATTAAAATGGAACAATCCTGTTTTTGCTTTTACTACACTTAATATTAGGAAATAAACTATTAAAATCATGTATTTATTAAATAACACTTGAAATGCGTTATTGGACTGATGTTTAACATCTACGTTACAGATCACCTTGGTTGGACGTCCATTGAATCCTTCTCCACTAACGTGTTGAGTTATAGAAAGTCAGACTAGCTCCACTGCATCTTCTAAGTTGAACTAGTCTGTTATTAATAGCAGTGTGTTTCTCCACTATGATGTCTGCATGTGACACACTGAGTAGTGAAGCTACACTACTAGAGATAAAGTCCTATAATAAACCTCTCTTCACATATCGCAAGTTTAACAGGAAGGTAACGCTACAATAAAATACCTCAGTGAACCAGTTAAGTTTTAAGAAATCAAACCTTTGTTCTTTTTCCAGTCTGTGCTCCCTCTGACTTCCTGTCACGAAGCACCAGAATGTGGAGCACAAACACCCACTGCATCATTTTAAAACATCTCTACTGAAACATATTGGCATTGCTCTGTATCCAGCAGCACCGTGAAGAATCTGAGTTATCTTCAATCAGGATTTGTCCTTGAACTCTCAGATAAAACAAACTTCAAGGACTGCCTTTTATCACCTACGTTTAAAAAGCAGACACATCCTGTCTCAAAGAGATGCAGAAAAATGAGTTCATGCATTTGTTACTTCTAGACTAGATTACTGTGATTCCTTGTTATCAGGCTGCTCTAACAAGTCTCTTAAATCTCTCCAGTTGATCCAGAATGCTGCAGCTTGTGTACTAACACAAACTAAGAAAATAGATCATATTACTCCTGTAAGCTTCTCTACACTGGCTCCATGTAAAATCTAGAATAGAATTTAAAATCCTTCTCCTCACCTACAAAGCCCTAATTGGGCAGAAACCGTCATATCTTGAGGCGCTTATAGTACCATATTACCCTACTAGAGAGCTGGTTCAGGTTTATAGTTAGGGCTGGCTCAGGTTTATAGTTAGGGCTGGTTGAGGTAAATAGGAAGGGCTGGTTCAGGTTTATAGTTTGAGCTGGTTTAGGTTTATAACTAGGGCTTGATCAGGTTTATAGTTAGAGCTGGTTCAGGTTTATAGTTAGGACTGGCTAAGGTTTATAGTTAGAGCTGGTTCAGGTTTATAGTTAGAGCTGGTTCAGGTTTATAGTTAGGACTGGCTCAGGGTTATAGTTAGGGCTGGTTCAGGTTTATAGTTAGGGCTGGCTAAGGTTTATAGTTAGGGCTGGTTCAGGTTTATAGTTAGGACTGGTTCAGGTTTATAGTTAGGACTGGCTCAGGTTTATAGTTAGGGCTGGTTCAGGTTTATAGTTAGGGCTGGCTAAGGTTTATAGTTAGGGCTGGTTCAGGTTCATAGTTAGGACTGGTTCAGGTTTATAGTTAGGACTGGCTAAGGTTTATAGTTAGGGCTGGTTCAGGTTTATAGTTAGTATCGTATCGTATTGTTTTGTATCGTTTCATATCGTTTTGTATCGTTTCGTATAGTTTTGTGTCTTATCGTTTCGTATCGTATCGTAGGATTAAATCGTCTTGAGAGGGAAAGATGCACCCTCCCCGAATATATACTGGTATACGGTATATATGTATGCAGTCTATGTCCTCAGGTGGTCTCTGACATGTCCTACCTGTGCTGGTCCAGGGTCTCAGCGGTTTTCCAGTCCGGTAAGGTGCTTGCACACAGCATCACCATGGAGATGACCACAAACAGCATTGAAACAGAGGCGAGGATTTGAGCCACTAGTGAGGACGTGGGCTCCTCGAACGTCCTCCTTATCCTCTCCAGCCAGCGGCTCCGGGGCTCCTCGGGGCTCCGTGGTCTCTCCTCCGGGAAGAAGTGGACGAAGCAGTCGGACATGCGGTCATCGAGGCGTCGCTGGCAGCACGGCTGCAGGTCGGAGCTCTCCAGACCCCAGTATAACATCTCGTTATAGAAGGACAGCTCGCACATGTGCGGCACAAAGCGCAGCTTCCCGTGCTGCACATACAGCATGATGAAGCTGAACGCCTCCGAGTGCCGGTCGAAGAAAAACTCGTTCCTGTCGCGGTCGTAGTCGTCACAGAGCTCCAGCAGCTCGCTCTCTGACATGCAGCAATGTAGCTGGCTGAGTCTCCTGAGAGGGAGGCGCTTCATCAGATCCACCGGGAAGGAAAACCTGCGACCTCCGACGTTCAGGGTGCAGAGTCGGCTTCCAAATTTCATGTTCTGTTAGTTTAGAATCACAGAATGTTTCTAAACTTCATCTTCTGTTAGTTTAGAATCACAGAATGTTTCTAAACTTCATCTTCTGTTAGTTTAGAATCACAGAATGTTTAAAAACTTCATCTTCTGTTAGTTTAGAATCACAGAATGTTTATAAACTTCATCTTCTGTTAGTTTAGAATCACAGAATGTTTAAAAACTTCATCTTCTGTTAGTTTGGAATCACAGAATGTTTATAAACTTCATCTTTTGTTAGTTTAGAATCACAGAATGTTTATAAACTTCATCTTCTGTTAGTTTAGAATCACAGAATGTTTATAAACTTCTGTTAAAAAGCTGCTTCTAAACTCATCTTTTGCCTTTTAAAGAAACTCAATTTTCTGTTAAAAGCGTCTTTGTCATTTCCAGACCTGTTGTTTTTGTTCAAATCTGCTTCCAGACTAAGCCGTTCCATTAAATCAGTTTTCCATTTTCATCTTCTTAAAAATAAATTGTTCTCATCTGTGCTTGAATGAAATAAACATTTTGTCAGTAACCGACAACAACATGAGTGTTACATCTGTTTTAATCACCTAATGATATCATTCCATCTCCATTATTATATATTTTCTAGGTAACCATTAGAAATATTGTCCTGTACCACTAAAACAAACAAACAAATAAACAAATGTGTTTAGAAAAATGAACTGTTGATTTGATTTAAAAACTCACCAGATGTCCGTGTTGAACATGAAGCTCTTCTTCTCTCCTTTAAATAAAAAATATCTGTATTAAAGTCAGAATAAATCACATCAATGGATTCTGTTTGAATTCTGGTTTGTTTCCTCTCGTCGTTGAATCTGAGACTGAATAGCAGCAGCAGCAGTAGTACATCCTCCTCCTCCTCTTCCTCCCCCTCCTCCTCCTCCTGTCTGAGTAGAGGAGGATCAGTCGATGATTCAAGCAGCAGTAAGTCTGAGAGTATCTGAACCTCCACAAACTCCTCAGTGTCTGACAGACTGAAGAGAGCTGCTCCATTTCACCATCTCCTCTTTATTGTTCCTCCTCCTGCTCCTCCTCCTCCGATCTGATGACCTCCATCACAGATTTGAACATATATTTCATGTTTCATTGAACATCAAAAGCAGACATGAATAACGTGTTATTATTTTATAAATAACCTGTAGTAGTTGAAGTGAGGAGGTGGCTCCCCCTGCTGGATGATTCCGTCAACTGGAGCTCATTTAATGTTGATGGAATATTTCCTGTTGGAGGATATTTCTAACTGTTCAGAGACATTGATGAGGAGGAGTCTGTATACATTGGCAAGGATTGTGTGTGGGAATGTCTACTATCCAACACAATACATCAATGTCAATGGTGAGTATAAAAGAGCTGAACAAACACCAAGCAATAAGCGCCTCTCAAGTCCAACTAGGCAAAAACTGCCACCTGCAAAAGTTTTCTGATGGCTCTGCAATTGTCAGCCTCATTTCCGCCGGTGATGACAGGGAATACAGAGAACTGAACCAGGACTGTATAGGATGGTGCCAGCGGAACCGCCTCCAGATCAACTCTGGTAAAACCAAAGAGCTGGTGGTGGACTTCCGCCAGGGCAAACACTCTCCTCCGGTACCAGTGAACATCCAGGGAATGGACATTGAGATTGTGAGATCTTATAAGTACCTGGGTGTTCACTTGAACAATAAACTGGACTGGACTGATCACACTCATGCCGTCTCATGCCACACTCGTCAGAGCAGACTATCTGCTGAGGAGACTGAGGTCTTTTGGAGTGCAGGGAGCACTCCTGAGGACCTTCTTCAACACTGTGGTAGCATCAACCATCTTCTATGGAGGGGTCTGCTGGGGCTGCAGCATCTCGACAGCCGACAGAAAGAGACTCAACAAACTCATCAAGAAGGAGCAGTGTACTGGGTGTCCACTGGATACGGTGGAGGTGGTGGGAGACAGGAGGATGATGGCTAAGCTATCATCCCTGATGAACAACACCTCCCGCCCCATGCGGGACGCCCTGGCAGCTCTGTGCAGCTCCTTCAGCCACCGGTTGATTCACCCCCGATTCACCCCCGGTGTGTGAAGGAGAGGTACCGCAGGTCCTTCCTTCCTGCTGCTGTCAGGCTGCACAACCAGCTGTGCTCCCAGTAGACCACACAACACAAAGACTGCAATATAAATACACCGTGCAATACAACAATTATTCTGTCTGTATATATAATATTTTCAGTTTTTAGTTATTGTTATATTGTTGTGGATTTTTACTTTTTTTACTTATTTAATATTCTTTACTGTTTTATTACTTATTTATAATACATTGTTTTAATACATTGTTTTTTACTATGTCTCTTGTTTGCACTATCCACTATGCTGCTGTAACCCTGTAAATTTCTCCCACTGCGGGACTAATAAAAGATTATCTTATCTTGAAGACGAACTCTGGAGCCTTTCCAGGGAGAAGGTCTATGGTCATGGGGGATTGTGGTGAAACATCAGGTTCTCCCTGTGGGTTCCAGCACTGATGAGCTGAATGTGTGACCTCACACAGCAGCAGTCCGTCCAGTGAGTTGGCCTCCAACGTCCAGACCAAGTCTCTTGGCTAAATGCCCCAATAAACCATGAAGCTCTCACCTGCCCCGGAGTCCAGAGCCAGATGAGAGAGAGTCCTGAAGGAGTAATGAGTTGGATGGGAGTGAGAGAGCGAGAGGAGTAATCTGAGGAAATAGTCTGAGGAAATAGTACAGAGATGAAGGAGTCGAGGTCTGAGGGAAGCTCCAGTGGGGCCAAGAGGTCCTTGAGATAAGAAGGAAAGATAACGTTCATCCAGAAGGAAGCCGCCAAGGACGGGGAACTACTACTGAAACTTTAACTACTGAAACTTTAACTACTGATACTTTAACTACTGATACTTTAGTATACTACATGAAGCTTATAATACTTGTGTACTTTTACTGCTGATACATTACGCACAACATTCTCACACACACACACACACACACACACACACACACACACACACACACACACACACACACACACACACCTTGTTTACAAAGAGGAAGAAGCTGATAGAGCTTAGAGATAGGATAGTGAGGAGGTGTGACGCTGTGAGAGGAAGGAGGAGCAAACAAAGAGGATTCACATCCAAACTTTATTAGCTGACTGATATTTACAGAATCAACATGAAAACTCAAACCAGGTGATGAACTCAGTAAAACTCTGTAGTCACGGATGAGTTATGAGAAAACAGACCAGTAAAAGAACTCCAGTGGTCCGACATGAGACACAATATATGTCTCATATATATGACATATATGACATAAGTATGAGACACAAAACAAGAAGCATCTTGTTGAGGTCGTTTACAGTGTCTTTGAGGTCGTTTAGAGTCTTTGTGGTTTAGAGTCTCTTTGAGGTCGTTTAGAGTCTCTTTGAGGTCATCTAGAGTATTTGAGGTCGTTTAGAGTCTCTTTGTGGTCGTTTAGAATGTCTTTGAAGTCATGCAGAGTCTCTTTGTGGTCGTTTGGAGTCTTTTGAGGTTGTTTAGAGTATCTTTGTGGTCGTTTCGAGTCTCTTTGCGGTCGTTTCGAGTCTCTTTGAAGTCATATAGTCTTTGTGGTCGTTTTGAGTCTCTTTGAGGTCGTCTAGAGTCTCTTTGAGGTCATTTAGTCTTTGTGGTCGTTTTGAGTCTCTTTGAGGTCGTTTAGAGTCTTTGAGGTCATTTAGAGTCTCTTTGAGGTCGTCTAGAGTCTCTTTGAGGTCATTTAGTCTTTGTGGTCATTTCGAGTCTCTTTGAGATCATTTAGTCTTTGTGGTCGTTTAGTCTCTTTGTGGTCGTTTCGAGTCTCTTTGAGGTCGTTTAGAGTCTCTTTGTGGTCGTTTAACATCTTTTTGTTGTCGTTTCGAGTCTCTTTGAGATCGTTTTGAGTCTCTTTGTGGTCGTTTTAAATTTCTCTGGCTGATTTGTATCTCTTTGTGGTTGTTTAGAGTCTCTTTGTTGTCGTCTTTAGTCTCTTTGTGGTTGTTTAACATCTCTTTGTGGTTGTTTAACATCTCTTTGTGGTTGTTTAACATCTCTTTGTTGTCGTTTCGATTCTCTTTGAGGTCACTATGGCAAGAGAGCCGCTGACTCAGTGAAACTAAACCATCAGTCAGTCACAGATGCTCATTGGTCCAGCAGCTTCGGACTGCTGTGTTGTAACTGTACATTTCTGGGTGAGGTAGGCGGAGCCATCTAGCTGTCCGTCAGAGAAACCGCAGGTCTCGATTGGCTCTCCGGGAGCGGAATCGAATCTCAGAGAGTTTGGAGTTGATGCCGGAGCCAATGACTCCTCTCTTGGCAAGAGGAAACCGAGCCAAGATGGCGTCTGAGAAACAGAGAGAAACACGGTGAGAGAGGAAGGACAGACTCAAACACTGTGGGCCACATTGAGGACCTACTGAAGATGGCGTTGATCTTGTGCGGGTCCAGAGCGCTGCGTTGTGAGTGGGAGGCCGGCCGGCGGCTCCGCCCCCCTCGCAGGTTACTGTTCATCAGGGTGTTCATATCAAACACACCCAGCAGCAACGTCCGAGCCATCGCTGTCGGAGACTGAGCCTGATTGGCTCCCTGCCAAGAGCGAGCATCACAGAGAACACCGGAGCCCGGATACACCTCCACCTGGCTCACCTGGAACAGGTCAATGAGGCAACACTGAGTGGTTAACGAGGCGTTAACAGACAAATGTAAAACCAGGTCAGTTCAAGGTGGTCTCACCTGTCCGTTAGCGGTGCACTGGCTCTCGGAGCAGCTCCTCCTCAGCTCCTCCATGTCGGTCTGGCTGCAGAGCGGCGCCTCCTCTCCCATGTGGGTCCCCAGGATCAGGTCCGGCACCTCCTCGTCCTCCGAGCCCAGCGGGCCCCAGGACTCCGACATGTCCCCACTTAGCTCCTCATGGAGCTGCTGGACGGAGACCCGGGGGCTAAAGTCTCCGTCCTGATTGGCCGCCGTGTGGTGCTGATGGGAGTATCCGGTGTAACTCTCACTCCTGCCTGTTGCCGTGGATATGGAGTGATGACCGTTGACCTGGCCCAACGTCTGCCACATGGTGGACAGGAGTCCAGGGATTTCTATCAAATATCATCAAACTAGATGTTCAGTAACTCAGTCTGAACCTGAGGGGGCTATGATTAGTCCCCTGTGAACAGGTGGACCAGACTCACCGTAGACCAGCGTGTTCTTCAGTCTCTGGTTCTCAGCCGTAAGCTCCGCCTTCTCTTTCTCCAGCTCTCCAACCCGGGAACGCAGGAAGTAAAGCTCAGCGATCTGAGACGGCGTCAGGACCGACTCACCTGACTCACCTGTCTCACCTGACTCCACCTTCACCACCTGCAGGAGGAAGGGGGAGGGGTCTCAGATAGGTGTTTGGTAATAAAATGACATGGGAAGCATGTGGATGTGGTGACCGTGACTAAGTGGAGAGCAGGGCCGCTTATCAATCAGAGGGTCGGCGGTTCGATCCCCGGTTCCTGCTCTGCTAGTCTCATGTCAATGTGTCCTTGAGCAAGACACTTAACCCCACAAATTGCTCCCGTAGCTGCATCTACAGTGGGTAGATAGATACTGAATTGTAAGTCGCTTTGGATAAAAGCGTCTGCTAAATGACTGTAATGTAATGGATGTTGTTTTGCTGCAGATTGTGAGAAGAAGAAGACTGACTCTCCAGCATGTCTGAAGAAGACGGACAGATTTCGGAAGGACTTTAAAACAGTTCAGGTATTTTTCCCAAACATCAAACCTGTAAATTGTCCTGGTTCACTTTTTCTTTTGACGTATCACAATAAGTCTGAGATGAATCTACAGATGTCTGTAGGGAGGAGGTCTGTGTGGTGCTCAGCTCTAGTGGGTCGGGGGACACGTCCCGCGTGAGATGAACACTTTATGTGGTGGTCAGTTTTGTTTCCATTTACAACGTTATACATTTTATTAGAAACGATTTAAACTATGACCGTTCAATCTAGAAGAAGAACATGTTCCCTCGTAACTTATTCAGTTGTATGGGTTAATTTAAATAAATAACAACAAAAACAAAATAATTACCGACAAAAACTAAAATAACAAAAAACTAAATAAATAACAAAAAACTAAATAAATATCAACAAAAACTAAATGAAGATGAATTATTGTTTTCTTTCTGGATTGTATTGAAGTTCGAACATCTTTAAAGGATCCAGTCAAATAAACAAACAAATGATCACAAATATAAATATATATATATATATATATATATATATATATATATATATATATATATACATACACATGTTTATATATACACACACACACACACACACACACACACACACACACACACACACACACACATATATATATATATATATATATATACACATGTTTATACACACACACACACACACACACACACACACACACACATATATATATATATATATATATATATATATATATATATACACACACAGTATAAACACATATATATATGTGTATATATGTGTATGTGTATATATACAGTATATATACATATGTGTGATGTGTGTATATAAACATTAGGGGTGTAACAATACACGTATTCCTATTGAACCGTTCGGTACGGGGCTCACGGTTCGGTACACATTACGAACCGAACAATATGTTTGAATAATATTAAATTGCTTTTGAAAAATAAAATATAGCTGAAATTGGTGGAGCCACTGCACTCAAACATGGCAACCCACCGACGTAACGTGATGTCCTTCCCTGATTGGTCACGCTCCTATCACGTGACCGGATGTTCACAAACAACATCAGTCTTGACTACCAGGTTAATTCAACATGCAGAACTGATGACAGGTGTTACTGAACTTGTTGTCTTTACTAGCAGCTGTTATTTAAAGTCTGCATGTCTGGAGGAAGCAGCTGTTAATGGAGCGATCAGTGAGCGGCGTGTCCAGCGGAGGAATCAGACCTACGGAGACGTCTGAAGTCACGTTAGCGGCTTTAGAGAGGAAGGACACAAAACGGAGGACTTTCCTTTTCTTATTAATGCTTATTTTGTTTTGTACAACTATGTACAACAAGTTAACACATAAACTATAAAGGAACAAAACATGGATTGTTCTCCAGTAGACAGAGACTTCAGACTTCAGCAGAGCTACGAGTGAGAACAGAAACGACGACACCGAGGAAACGAGTGAGAGACGAGTGTTGACTACATTTATGATCATAATCTATTAAACCTTTGTGTGTAAATATGAGGTGAGAGAGAGAGAGTAAGACCCGCAGCGCTGTAACTAAGTCTGAAAAATAAAACTTCTAAAACTTTCTAGGAAATGTGTCTACTTTATTACTCTGTCGTATTTTTTCAAACTATGCAACCAATCTACTTCCTGTTTACACGTCACGCCCAGTGTGCGTGAATAGTCACGTGATATTCTCTCCCGCAGCGTTTAGGTATCTGTTCCCTCCGGATTCAAACAGGACTAAAGGTCTATCTCTACTCTGAGTGATCAACCAGGCTGTACCAACATGCTTAGTGCTATTGAGCCCCGTGACACTACTCCTTCACCAGCCCATTTCTCAGGACCATAATTCCTGCTTTGTAAAAGAGAACAAAAACAAACAGAGAATCAAATCAGACACGCCCCCTTGAGAGTCTCCCCAGAGGATTTGGCATTTCTGCTTTTTTGCTGTATTGAAAACGTACCGAACCGTGAAACCACTGTACTGATATGTGTATATACATATATATGTATATACATATATATGTATATATATGTATATATATACGTATATGTATATATATATATATATATATATATATATATATATATATATGTATATGTATATATATATATATATATACGTATATGTATATGTACATATATATATATGTATATGTATGTGTGATGTGTGTGAGTGTGTGATGTGTGTGAGTGTGTGATGTGTGTGAGTGTGTGGTGTGTGTGGTGTGTGTGTGTGGTGTGTGTGTGAGTGTGTGATGTGTGTGGTGTGTGTGATGTGTGTGAGTGTGTGTGTGAGTGTGTGATGTGTGTGCGTGTGTGATGTGTGGTGTGTGTGTGATGTGTGTGAGTGTGTGATGTGTGTGAGTGTGTGATGTGTGTCAGTGTGTGATGTGTGTGGTGTGTGTGTGATGTGTGTGGTGTGTGTGTGAGATGTGTGATGTGTGTGAGTGTGTGAGTGTGTGATGTGTGTCAGTGTGTGTGTGAGATGTGTGTGATGTGTGTGAGTGTGTGATGTGTGTGTGATGTGTGTGAGTGTGTGTGTGAGTGTGTGAGTGTGTGATGTGTTCGTCATGTCTCCGGTGCTATCCCCGGTTCTCTGACCGTGCTAAATCTCACCGTCGGACCGGTACCGTGAGTCCGCTGCAGGACGCTGCTATCCGGACTCCGCTCCATCCGGGTCCTTCGATCCGGAGACACAATGTTCCGGTGTTTGTGGCTCCAGCCGCCGCAGAGAGAAACACAAAGAAAACGAAAAACAAGTTTATTAAAATTCATAAATATAATCCACTTCCGATGCCGATCCCTGACGTCATTTCCGCGCAACCGCGCTGTAGTTTATTTACTTGTTTGTAACGTTAATGTGCACGCAGTAGGACTACAATACCCGGAGTGTACCGCGGCTCGCAAAATCACAACACGAATGGCGACTGAAGGACGAAGTGACTGATGATAGGTGAGTTCTGTGCGGTTCTACTGAGGTATACTGTAGTCTAGTGAGTTCTACTGTACTCTACTGAGGTCGACTGTGGTCTACTGAGGTCTAATGTTGTCTAGTGAGTTCTACCCAAGTTCTACTGAGTTCTACTGTGGTATACTGTGGTCTAGTGTTGTGATTCTCAACTGGTGGGTCGCGACCCACTTGGTGGGGAAAAAAAAATCAAAAAAATCTTGTGCTTTTATTTTGAAGGGGATTTTTATGCAGCGGAGTTATTCACAGTCCTTAATATTAGGCTCGTTCGACATAAGCCAGGCTTGCGCAGAATCGGTCAGGCGATCGGTGCACAATGCATGCCGGGTAGATTTGCGTCCGACTTGCTGTGACGTCATGAAAACGTGGGCAACGATAACCTCACGAGAGCGAGGGGCCGCAGATTTCAGAACCAGGCGCTGCAGTTGCTCTCCACCGACTGCGGGACCCCAGGGCATGATGGGAAACGTCTGGCTGTCTTCGGATCAAAGAGCTGATTGACTCTTAGATTTGACAACAAACAACACATTTTGTAGAAAATCCAAATTTTCTGTGTAATCAATTGCAATACTTATCGCTAGATTGTTGGCCAACAGTCTCATTTTGTGCAATGATGTGGCTGATAATAATAATAATAATATTATAAAATTATTTATTTAGCATCTGTAAATCAATATATTTATTGAGAAAGCCTACATCCAACCTGAGGTCAACATTGTTTCAGTCAGAGCACTGAATGTGTCCATCGATTAACGATGATGGAATAGAATTGTTTCCTGGTATAATAGGCTGTGGGACTGTTGCATTGTGGTCTAACAATGGGAATGTGACATCCATCGACAGCACAGACTGTATTTGGAAATCCAGCTGTTTCAAAGTGTAACTGGGACGTGTGAAGTGCTTCCCCTGTAGGCCACAACATGTGATGAGACACATGTGTAGTGACCAGGGAACAGAAGGGATGGAGATGTGTTGAAATGTTGAATCTGTCTGCTCACCCCTACATGACTCCAGGTGAGACAGAGTCCACAGATAGAACACTGTTACAGACAGGTGGTGTGGTTTGCTGTCTGTTCATGTAGTGTGGTCCCATTGTAGTCATAAGGTCCTAGTTAGCAAAGAAGAGACTCAAACTGACAAATATCAGTGATTATATTCAGCCTTGAAACGCTGTAGATCAGATTCCTCCACTTGTCCTCTTGAGAGCCTGAAATGACTTCTGAAGTCAGAGCTCTGTCCAGAGGAACCACCTCCTCAACTAATGGGGTATTTTTGGAACCAACCTAGAAGAAGAATGAAGAACTCTTTAACCATGGGAGCAGTTATTGAATCATGAAAACCATGTTTCACCACAATGACATCCTGTTTATGAAATAATAAAAATTGTTTAGTAAAAGTACCACTGTTATGTCTCCAGTGTAATAAAAGTACCACTGTTATGTCTCCAGTGGAGTAAAAGTATCACAAAGTACCACTGTTATGTCTCCAGTGGAGTAAAAGTATCACAAAGTACCACTGTTATGTCTCCAGTGTAGTAAAAGTATCACAAAGTACCACTGTTATGTCTCCATTGTAGTAAAAGTATCACAAAGTACCACTGTTATGTCTCCAGTGTAGTAAAAGTATCACAAAGTACCACTGTTATGTCTCCAGTGTAGTAAAAGTACCACTGTTATGTCTCCAGTGTAGTAAAAGTACCACTGTTATGTCTCCAGTGTAATAAAAGTACCACTGTTATGTCTCCAGTGGAGTAAAAGTACCACTGTTATGTCTCCAGTGTAGTAAAAGTACCACTGTTATGTCTCCAGTGTAATAAAAGTACCACTGTTATGTCTCCAGTGCAGTAAAAGTACCACTGTTATGTCTCCAGTGGAGTAAAAGTACCACTGTTATGTCTCCAGTGTAATAAAAGTACCACTGTTATGTCTCCAGTGGAGTAAAAGTACCACTGTTATGTCTCCAGTAGAGTAAAAGTATCACAAAGTACCACTGTTATGTCTCCAGTGCAGTAAAAGTACCACTGTTATGTCTCCAGTGGAGTAAAAGTACCACTGTTATGTCTCCAGTGTAATAAAAGTACCACTGTTATGTCTCCAGTGTAATAAAAGTACCACTGTTATGTCTCCAGTGGAGTAAAAGTACCACTGTTATGTCTCCAGTGGAGTAAAAGTACCACTGTTATGTCTCCAGTGTATATCCGGTATAACCTGGGCCCCGGTGTGCCCGTGGAGCTCCAGGAGGAGGCGAGTGTGGCCGAGCTGAAGGAGCTGGTGGGGACTCAGCAGGGAGTCCGTCCGGAGCTCCTCAGGGTGCTGTTTGCTGGGAGAGAGCTGAGGAGCAGCTTCACACTACAGGTGAGGAGGAGCCACTGAGAGAGGAGACAAAGGAGTCCTCACCTTCTCTTTGTTGCGTTGTCATATTAACTGTTATCTTGTTCAATCTCTCCTCCTCTCCTTCTCCTCTCAGGGTTGTGACCTCCCGGAGCAGAGTACCGTCCATGTCGTCCTCCCTCCATCAGGTTCCTCCTCTGCCCAGCTTCTCCTCCTGCAGGAGCGCCTGGTTCGAGGAGGGGAGGACAAGCCAGAGAGTCTGGCCTGGCTCGACCTCACCTCCTCACGCCTCCCTTCCACCTCCTCCGGGCTGGCAGTGATCCTGGAGGGGAGTGATGGGATAGGAGGGGAAGGAGCAGGTGGACGAGCAGAGGAGGCAGGAGAGGAGGCAGGAGAGGACGTGCAGGCTGCAAGTCAGTACTCCAGTAGTATTTCAGTACTCCAGTAGTAAGTCAGTACTCCAGTAGTATGACAGTACTCCAGTAGTATGTCAGTACTCCAGTAGTAAGTCAGTACTCCAGTAGTATGTCAGTACTCCAGTAGTAAGTCAGTACTCCAGTAGTATGACAGTACTCCAGTAGTATGTCAGTACTCCAGTAGTAAGTCAGTACTCCAGTAGTATTTCAGTACTCCAGTAGTAAGTCAGTACTCCAGTAGTATGACAGTACTCCAGTAGTATGTCAGTACTCCAGTAGTGTTTCAGTACTCCAGTAGTATGACAGTACTCCAGTAGTATGTCAGTACTCCAGTAGTAAGTCAGTACTCCAGTAGTATGACAGTACTCCAGTAGTATGTCAGTACTCCAGTAGTAAGTCAGTACTCCAGTAGTATGTCAGTACTCCAGTAGTAAGTCAGTACTCCAGTAGTATGACAGTACTCCAGTAGTATGTCAGTACTCCAGTAGTAAGTCAGTACTCCAGTAGTATGTCAGTACTCCAGTAGTAAGTCAGTACTCCAGTAGTATGACAGTACTCCAGTAGTATGTCAGTACTCCAGTAGTGTTTCAGTACTCCAGTAGTATGACAGTACTCCAGTAGTATGTCAGTACTCCAGTAGTATTTCAGTACTCCAGTAGTGTTTCAGTACTCCAGTAGTATGTCAGTACTCCAGTAGTATTTCAGTACTCCAGTAGTATGACAGTACTCCAGTAGTATGTCAGTACTCCAGTAGTATGTCAGTACTCCAGTAGTATGACAATACTCCAGTAGTATGTCAGTACTCCAGTAGTATTTCAGTACTCCAGTAGTATGACAGTACTCCAGTAGTATGTCAGTACTCCAGTAGTATGACAATACTCCAGTAGTATGTCAGTACTCCAGTAGTATTTCAGTACTCCAGTAGTATGTCAGTACTCCAGTAGTATGTCAGTACTCCAGTAGTATGACAGTACTCCAGTAGTATTTCAGTACTCCAATAGTATTTCAGTACTCCAGTAGTATTTCAGTACTCCAGTAGTATGACAGTACTCCAGTAGTATGACAGTACTCCAGTAGTATTTCAGTACTCCAGTAGTATGACAGTACTCCAGTAGTATTTCAGTACTCCAGTAGTATGTCAGTACTCCAGTAGTATGTCAGTACTCCAGTAGTATGTCAGTTTTCCAGTAAGTACTCCTGTCCTAGTCCCTTTATAAATCAGTAGTAGTACTCTGACTGTGTGTACTTGTGTGTACAGGTGTGCGTACCTGCAGTACTTTCTTTGTGTACTGTAAGAGCTGCAGGTCGGTCCAACCAGGAAAGCTGAGAGTCTGTTGCAGCAGCTGTCGACAAACAACGCTGACACTCAGCAGGGTGAGTCATTTTAGATATAAATATACACATATATACATTAGTGCTGGGCGAGTTAATGTGTTATTATCGCGTCATTGCATTCATTAATTAATACTGACAATTATTTTATCGCACATTAACGCAGTTTAAAAAAAATGCATTACACACTGTTGATGTCAGTAAATCACCAAACCAGCGGTGGAGGAGTCTTCATCACTACGCTGATGCAGCGTGTGGAGGAGTCTTCATCACTACGTTGATGCAGCGGTGGAGGAGTCTTCATCACTACGTTGATGCAGCGTGTGGAGGAGTCTTCATCACTACGTTGATGCAGCGTGTGGAGGAGTCTTCATCACTACGCTGATGCAGCGTGTGGAGGAGTCTTCATCACTACGTTGATGCAGCGGTGGAGGAGTCTTCATCACTACGTTGATGCGGCGTGTGGAGGAGTCTTCATCACTACGTTGATGCAGCGTGTGGAGGAGTCTTCATCACTACGTTGATGCAGCATGTGGAGGAGTAGAGATAAACTAAAGACGAGCTAACAGACGCCACAGAGAAGTGGAGAGATACAAACTGCAGGACGACTAGTGTTGAGAAGACGTCGGTCTGAGGAACGTTCTCAGGATCATGAATGACGTCACGTAGGAGCCTCCCTCCAGACGCACCGTCACCAGAAGAACACACGAGTCGTACGAAGAGGAGAGGACTACAAAAGAGACGGAGTCACAACACGCACCGGCCGTCTCTCTCACCGGAGACTACCGTACATCTCCGGGTAACCGTCTTCACCTCTGAGTTACAGTGCATTATATTGATGAACAGTGGGAGCTGCGTTCACATGCTTTGACTGTATGAAGACAGAAGACACACATGTTGATGAAACGTGTGGAACATTGTATTCATGTTGCACAGCAGTGGAACGTTTAAATAAAGTCACACACTGAGCACAGATAGTAGAAATATAACTGATACTGTGTGAAGAATACTGCTGTTAACAAGAACCTGATCTGTTTAAAGTGATTCAAACCAAATGTTATTGTACTTTTGTTCATATAGCAGTACTTAAAATACAAGTGAGTAATACACTACTTTTGAATTCATTATTGAACTTTGCGCATAACAATGACATTAATCAAGATTACAAATTTTAATCGTTGCCCAGCACTAATATAAATACATACAGATGATGAAGGTGTCCTCTCTCTCAGGGTCCGTCCTGTTGGGATGATGTCATCCTTCCAGGTCGTGTCCATGGCTTGTGTCAATCAGATGGTTGTCACGGCAACGAAGCGGTAAGAGGCCGTCAGAGTTTAGTTTCATTCAACGGCATTCTGGGAGATGTAGTGTCTTCAGTGTGTGTGTGTGTGTGTGTGTGTGTGTCTGTCTAGGCGTTCTACATGAAGTGTGCGTCCCATCCGACCTCAGAGAATGAAGTCTCTGTGTCCCTCGACCTCATTATGACCAACAGAAGAGACGTCCCCTGTATCGCCTGCTGTGACATCACGTAACAAACACACACACACACCAGTAACACACACAGTATGTACACACAGTATACACACCGGAACACACGTAACACACACATAACACACACAGTAACACACCATATACACACACCGTAACTCCCTGTCTCTCTTTCTCTCTCTCTCTCTATGGAGCTAAATCCAGGTCAAAAGTTTTGATCATTTGAAAAAAATATTTTAACCTGAAAGTTCAAGTTATGGTCTTGAACATTGAAAAATACAGCAATGTATTCAAAATAAAAATAAGTGAATGAAAAGTTTTTTTGGGTTGAATATATGGCGAGGGTATAGCGGTCCTGACGTGCAAATCGGTCGTCCGACCTGGGTATAGGGGCGAAAGACTAATCGAACCAGTAGCTGGTTCCCTCTGAAGTTTCCTTCAGGATAGCTGACGCTCACAGTTTTTCCCCTCTGCATTCACGTGAATATGGTGTATAGAAAGTGTTCAATCATAATTCTCGCGGTGCCCACGTTACCTGAAGGCAACGTTGTTGAGGAAGGTCCTCAGCTTCTTTGTGATGCTGTTACTCATGATGACGCGCCCCTCTCAGTTGAAGCCACGCCCCCACGCTAGATCAGGGTCAAAAGTCTGAACTGAAAAAAACGATCTGAAAGTGAAAAAAACATTTGAAACTGAAAAAAAAAAAATTTGAATCTGAAAATATAAAATCTGAAACTGAAAAATACAAGACCTCAAATGTCAAAATATATAAGAAAGTGAAAAATGAAAAAAATAAATGTATTCAAAAAAATTCCAGAACTGAATCAAAATTATATTCAACCCAAAAAAAAATTTCATTCACTTATTTTTATTTTGAATACATTGCTGTGTTTTTCAATGTTCAAGACCATAACTTGAACTTTCAGGTTCAAATTATTTTTTCAAATGATCAAAACTTTTGACCTGGATTTAGCTCCATACCTCTCTCTCTCTCTCTCTCTCTCTCTCTCTCTCTCTCTCTCACACACACACCCTGTCTCTCTCTCTCTCTCTCTCTCTCTCTCTCTCTCTCTCTCTCTCTCTCACACACCCTGTCTCTCTCTCTCTCTCACACCCTGTCTCTCTCCCTCCCTCCCTGCCTGTCTGTCTCTCAGGGACGTGGTCCTGGTCTTCCAGTGTTCAGAGCGTCATGTGATCTGTCTGGACTGTTTCCATGTCTACTGTCAGACTCGTCTCAATGAGAGACAGTTTGTTTCTCACCCTCTGATTGGCTACTCGCTGCCGTGTGCCGGTGTGACATCATTTAATGTGTCATCGATGAATATGATTCCATAATAAATAATAAAATAAATAATAAAGTGATGTTTTGTCTCCAGCCGGCTGCACCGACTCTCTCATTAAAGAGTTACATCACTTCAGGATTCTAGGAGACGATCAGGTGAGTGTTTGCTCCTCCTCTCCTCCTCTCTTCCTTCTCTCCTCCTCTCTTCCTTCTCTCCTCCTCTCTTCCTCCTCTCCTCCTCTCTTCCTTCTTCCTTCTCTCCTCCTCTCTTCCTCCTCTCCTCCTCTCTTCCTTCTTCCTCCTCTCTTCCTCCTCTCCTCCTCGTCTTCACCTCCTCTCTTACTCCTCCTCGTCTCCTCCTCCTCCTTTCCTCCTCCTCTCTTCCTCCTCTCTTACTCTTCCTCCTCTCTTCCTCATCTCCTCTCTTACTCTTCCTCTTCTCTTCCTCATCTCCTCCTCTCTTCCTCATCTCCTCCTCCTCTCCTCCTCTTCTCTTACTCCTCTCCTCCTCCTCTCTTACTCATCTTCTCCTCCTCTCTTACTCCTCCTCCTCCTCGTCTCCTCCTCTTCTCCTCTCTTCCTCATCTCCTCTCTTCCTCCTCTCCTGCTCGTCTCCTCTTCTCTTACTCCTCCTCCTCCTTGTCTCCTCTCTTCCTCCTCTCATACTCCTCTCTTCCTCATCTTCTCTTACTCCTCCTCTACACTGTGTACTGTGTTGTAGTATTGTCTCACACTATCAGTACTGTATTGTAGTATTGTCTCATACTATCAGTACTGTATTGTAGTATTGTCTCATACTATCGTCCTCATCTTCTCCTCCTCTTACTACTCGTCTCCTCCTCTCCTACTCCTCCTCTCTTACTCCTCTCCTCTCTTCCTCATCTTCTCCTCCTCTCTTCCTCCTCTTACTCTTCTTCCTCATGTCCTCTCTTCCTCCTCCTCCTCCTCTCTTCCTCATCTCCTCCTCCTCCTCTCTTCCTCCTCATCTCCTCCTCCTCTCTTCCTCCTCTTCTCCTTGTCTCCTCCTCCTCTCTTCCTCATCTCCTCTTCTCCTCTCTTCCTCATCTTCTCCTCCTCTCTTACTCCTCCTCCTCCTCGTCTCCTCCTCTCCTACTCCTCCTCTCTTACTCCTCTCCTCTCTTCCTCATCTTCTCCTCCTCTCTTCCTCCTCTTACTCTTCTTCCTCATTTCCTCCTCTCTTCCTCCTCCTCCTCCTCTCTTCCTCATCTCCTCCTCGTCCTCTCCTCCTCTCTTACTCTTCCTCTCCTCCTCCTCCTCTCCTCCTCATGAGCATGAGAGTTATTCCCTTAATGATGACATCATTAGTTTGAGTCTAAACACATGATGTCACCGTGTCTCTCAGTATGGGCGGTACCAGCAGTACGGGGCGGAGGAGTGTCTGCTGATGATTGGAGGACTGATGTGTCCGTCACCTGGCTGTGGGGCGGGGCTTATCCCACCTGACGGCAGCAGGAAGGTGCTTTGTGACGGACAGCTCGGCTGTGGCTTCGTCTTCTGCAGAGACTGCAGGGAGGGGTTCCATGAGGGGGCGTGTCTCATTGAACAGGCCCCGCCCACAGCTGAAGCCTCTCAGGTGAACTGACCAATCAGATGAGACTAAATATACTTTCAATATCTACGAAGGAAAATTTGTTCTGGACAAAAAAACATCAGCTCACAGCAAACCTATAAATACATGAACCAATAAAGAGAGTTCTCCTCTTCTCCTCCTCTTCTCCTCTTCTCCTCTTCTCTTCCTCTTCTCCTCCTCTTCTCCTCTCCTCTTCCTCTTCTCCACCTCTCCTCTTCTCCTCTTCTCTTCCTCTCCTCTTCTCTTCTCCTCTTCTCTTCCTCTCTCCATCTCTTCCTTCTCTCCTCTTCCTCTTCTCCTCTCCTTCTCTTCCTCTTCTCCTCCTCTCTCCTCTTCTCTTTCTCTCCACCTCTCCTCTCTTCTCCTTTTCTCTTCTCCTCTACTCTTCTCCCCCTCCTCCTTTCCTCCACCTCTCCTCTCTCCTCTCCTTTCCTCTCCTCCTCTTCTGTCCTCTCTTCCTCTCCTCTCCTCTTCCTCCTCTTCTCCTCTCCTCCTCTTTCTCCTCCTTCTTCTCCTCTCCTCTTCCTCCTCTCCTCCTCTCCTCTCCTCCTCTTCTGTCCTCCTCAGGGTTTCCTGGTGGCGGAGGAGGCGTCTCTCAGAGGGAGGTGGGATCAGGCCTCCCTGCTGCTCCTTCAGGAGTCGACTAAACGTTGTCCTCAGTGTCGTGTTCCTGTGGAGAGAGACGGTAACATCTCATACTATCAGTACTTTGTTGTAGTATTGTCTCATACTATCAGTACTTTGTTGTAGTATTGTCTCATACTATCAGTACTGTGTTGTAGTATTGTCTCATACTATCAGTACTGTGTTGTAGTATTGTCTCATACTATCAGTACTGTGTTGTAATATTGTCTCATACTATCAGTACTGTATTGTAGTATTGTCTCATACCATCAGTACTGTGTTGTAGTATTGTCTCATACTGTCAGTACTGTGTTGTAGTATTGTCTCATACTATCAGTACTGTATTGTAGTATTGTCTCACACTGTAAATACTGTATAGAAGTACTATCAGTACTCTACTGTAGTATCGTCTTTCACTGACTGTCGCCCCCTACAGGTGGCTGTATGCACATGCAGTGTCCTCTGTGCAGAGCCGAGTGGTGCTGGATCTGTGGAGTCTCCTGGAACCTGGACTGTATGGAGAACCACTGGTTCGGATGAAACCACGTAGGACATATATACCACGTAGGACATAACATTCTCTGTCTGTCTAATTAAAATATTTATTTATTCAAATATTTGTGTCGAAGCGTTTTTTGGGGCCACAGGTTAAAGTTTTGGATCCAAAGATAAAATAAAACTTTATTTATGTGTAAACATCATGATGGGATCATTTCTTATTCACTTATATTAACAGAGATTATTTTATATAATAATTCAGAAGACAATGGAAGAATCTGATTGGCTGTTTGTGGAGGAACCAGTGATGATGACTTCCTGTTGGACTAAGACCCGCCCCACCCTTCCTCTGATTGCCCAGTTCTTGTTGCCTTGGTTACTTGGGTTGGTTTTGTTTAGGTTGGAGGAGTGAGATTAGGGTTAAGGTAAGAATGTCAAGGTAAAACCGATCAGGTCTCAGGAGGTCTCAGGAGGTCTTAAGAGGTCTGAGGAGGATCAAAAACTGAACTAGACCAGCGTGAGTCATGATGCGTCTCAGTCATTCCAAAGAAGGACTGTTGGTTTTCTAAATTAAAAGTTTATCATTTCTTTTGATGTCAGTCGTTGGTTTTCATTCAGTTTCTTCCTGTTTTATGAAAGAAGTCTGTTTTGTTCAACCTGAGACCTGGACCTGGACCTGGATCCTCCACCCACTGATAAGAAGAGCCATAAACCTGATAAACGTACCGTCAGCTGACTTTATGGTTTTGTTTTGTGTCGCTGAAGCTCACAATTCAGACAGATCCCGATCAGCTCAGTCCTTCAGGATCACTCGGTGAAGACCAGGTCCAGAGACAATTCCTAGCTTATTTTAGTTCTTCATCCAGGATCGAGACCGGTCCGGCAGGTTTCAGGAAGTCTCTCTGGGTACAGGAAGTCTATCAAGTCCTCACAGGTTTCTGGAGGTCTGGCAGGTTTAACAAAGTCCTGCAGGTCCATCAGTGTGGAAGTCTGGATTTCTGACCTGGTGGACAGAAGCTCAACAGAACCAGGATGAAGAGGGGGCCCCGGGCCGGTCTGACAGGTCTGCTGAATCCTGGACTTGAGGTGGAGATGACAGGAAGCATCAACACAATCCAGGTGAGGCTTCAGGTTTCTTTCTGTCTTCAGGTTCAGGTATGTCGTCAGATCTCTGTTCGTCTTCAGAACTCTGTGTGTCTTTGGTTTCTGTTTGACTTCAGGTTCAGGTCTCTGTTTGTATTCAGTTCTCTGTATGTCTTCAGGTCTCTGTATGTCTTCAAGTTTATGTCTGTCTTCAGATCTCTGTGTGTCTTGGGTTGAACTCTGTCTGCAGTTGTCTTTAGGTGTCTGTCTTCAGGTCTTTTTATGTCTTCAGGTCTCTGTTTGTCTTCAGGTCTTCATATGTCTTCAGGTCTTTATATGTCTTCAGGTCTCTGTCTTCAGGTCTTCATATGTCTTCAGGTCTTTATATGTCTTCAGGTCTTCATATGTCTTCAGGCCTTTATATGTCTTCAGGTCTCTGTTTGTCTTCAGGTCTTTATATGTCTTCAGGTCTTTATATGTCTTCAGGTCTCTGTTTGTCTTCAGGTCTTCATATGTCTTCAGGTCTTTATATGTCTTCAGGTCTCTGTTTGTCTTCAGGTCTTCATATGTCTTCAGGTCTCTGTTTGTCTTCAGGTCTCGAGGTGTCCTCAGGACTCGAGGTATCCTCAGGGGTCCAGGTCCTCAGTGTCAGCAGCAGTGAAGGCTGCAGCTCGCTGGGCGTCATACTCCTGCCACCGCTGGAAGCAAAGAAGAAGAAAACTGACAGGTGACACAGACCCAGAGTCCATGTGCTTTTTTAGATGTAAATTCATTAACATTTTAACATCAAGAGTTAATGTTCAGGTGTTCAGCTGGAGATGAAGTACAGAGGTCTGGCTGAGGATGAGGAAGGTGATGAAGAGCAGAGAGATGAAACCGACACAACGAATAAAAACCAACAGCTCAATAAACAACTCCTGAATCACTTTAGACTACTGGCTGCTACCAACCACGACACTGACCAGGTAACTCTGACCAGGTAACTTTGACCAGGTAACTTTGACCAGGTAACACTGACCAGGTAACACTGACCAGGTAAAGCTGACCAGGTAACACTGACCAGGTAACACTGACCAGGTAACACTGACCAGGTAAAGCTGACTAGGTAACATTGACTATGTAACTCTGACCAGGTAACACTGACCAGGTAACACTGACTAGGTAACACTGACTAGGTAACACTGACCAGGTAACTCTGACCAGGTAACACTGACTAGGTAACACTGACCAGGTAAAACTGACCAGGACACTTACCTGGTAAGACTGACCAGGTGACACTGACCAGGTAACACTCACCAGGTAACACTCACCAGGTAACACTGACCATGAAACACTGACCAGGTAACATTGACTAGGTCACAGTGACCCAGTTCACAGTTTAAATCTATCAGTTTAAAATTCTCTTGTGAAGGAAAATCTGTATTTATCATGTGTTTTGCCTTTGTGTCTGTATTGTGTGTTTTGTTTTGTCTTTATTATGTTTTGTCTTTGTGTCTCTGTATCTTTGTGTCTTTGTGTGACATATTTGAGTATTGTGTCTCTGTGTCTTTGTGTGTCTTTTGTCTTTGTGTGTGTTGTCTGTGTTGTGTGTATCTTGTATGTTGTTTACAGGTGGACCTTGACTTTCTGGATGAAGTGATCTCAGAAGGAGCCGATCCAAACAGCTCAGACAGATATGGACAGACCATCCTGCATGAGGTCTATAGTTCTGAAGCAGCTACACAACAGAACAAACACTTAATGCATCTTACAATACAACAATGAGCAATCAGTAGGTAGTTGTCATTAACCAGTGCTGGCGGTTGGAAGCATCAGCATCCAAGCATCAGGCAAACAAAGGCAACAGGGCGACTTTTTCATGCCCGACTTCGTCAAGCAAAGACTTCTCGAGCGTGTACTTGCGGTTCAGTAATCTGTTTAAATCGACTACCATGTGTTTGCATCCTATTTCTGTCCGTTCCTCTGTCCGGTGGTCACGTAGACATTGGGTCACTCCCAGGTGCCGTGACCCCACTAATCTCATCTATCCTACTCTCTTAGCTCATGGAGAGCAAGTGTTGGCAGGGGGGCTTGGGCCAGAAGGCAGTGCCGAGAGCTGAGTTCATCTCAAGCTACGCTTCCTTGCTCTCCCTCAACTTTCTTGGTCTAACTGAGACCTGGATCACACCAGAAAACACCACCACACCTGCAGCTCTGTCAGATGTGTATCTTTCTCTCACACTCCCAGAGCTGTGAGGTGGGGTGGTGGTACTGGCCTGCTAATTTCCCCAAAATGGAAACACTCTCTTGTCACTGTTCCACAGTTCTCCCCGTCCTCTTTCAAATGTCATGCTGTTACTGTCACTTATCCAGTCAAGCTCACCATTGCTGCTGTGTATCGCCCACCAGGGCCTCTTAGTGAGTTCCTGGAGGAGCTCGACACATTAGTCTCGCACTTCCATGACAATGGCTCCGCACTCATCCTGCTCGAAGACCTTGAAGTGGATGACGACACACCACCTGAAGCTCAACCTGGACAAAACCGAGCTACTGTTCCTCCCGGGGAAGTCCACACTGTGAACACTGTGACCTGTCCATCACCATTGATGATACCGTGGTGATGCCAACTCGGACTGCGAGGAATCTGGGTGTGACCCTGGACAACCACCTGTCGTTCTCAGCAAACATTCCATCGGTTACACGTTCCTGCAGATTCCTGCTCTACAACATCAGGAGGATTCTCCTCTTCCTCACTGACGAGACAGCGCAGGTTCTCATCCAGGCTCTTGTCATCTCCTGTCTGGACTACTGCAACTCACTACTCACTGGAGCCCCGGCGTCGGCCATCAGACCTCTGGAGCTTGTCCAGAAAGCCGCAGCTCGTCTGGTGTTCAGTCGCCCCAAGTTCTCCCACATAACTTCCCTTCTCCGTTCTCTACACTGGCTCCCTGTAAGAGCTCGCATCCAGTTTAAGACTCTGGTGCTAGCCTACAGGGCAGTGAAAGGAACAGCTCCTTCCTATCTCTAGGCCACGGTCAAGCCCTACACCCCCACCCGACCACTTCGCTCTGCTGCCTCGGAGCGATTGGTTGCCCCGTCGCTCAGAGGTCCCGGCGGCCGATCGACCCGGTCACGGCTGTTCTCTGTCCTGGCCCCACAGTGGTGGAATGAACTCCCCACTGACGTCAGGACAGCAGAGTCGCTGCCCATCTTTCATCAGGCTGAAGACTCACCTCTTGAAGAAGTACTACCCTGAGCCTTTCACTCAGCACTTATTGTATTTGTATTAGTTTGTTTCTGCACTGTACTTTTGCTCTGGTTCATGCTCTTAGATGCTTGTTTAAAAAGGACATGCACTTATGACTTCTGGTGACTAGTAGTTCTCTTGATTACCAATGTTGAATACACTTGTAAGTCGCTTTGGATAAAAGCGTCTGCTAAATGACTGTAATGTAATCTTAACACCCAACAACAGTGATGCTTTTAAAACCACTTCTACAACAGACTCACTGACATGTTGTTCATATGTTCACCATCACACACGCTCGCACTGGAATGTGTGTTTAGATCTCCAGGGCCTGGAGCGTGGATGTGATGCGATTCTTTCTGGACCGGGGATCAGACCTCCTCCGACCGGATCAGTTTGGAGTCACGGCCCTTCACGTGGCCTCGGCACTGGACTACCAGGACATGGTTCAGTTCCTGCTGGACCGAAAAGGTCTGTGTGGACTAGTCCTGGTACCTGTACAAGGAAGAGAGTTCAACATACCCAGGATATCTTCTGGTTAAAGGGTCCTACTGGTTATCTGGTTTAACTAACCCTAACAACCAGATCCTGATCAATAGGTGTGTGTGTCCTCAGCTGATCCAGAGAGTCAGACCTTCCTGGACCAGCAGACTCCTCTTCACTACGCTGCCAAGAACGATGCTGTAGGTTCCATCAGACTGCTGCTGCAGACCGGAGCCTCCATCAGCTGCACTGACTACAAAGACAGAACACCACTGCAGCTTGCCGCCAACCTGGGTACTACTGACATCACCACTGACATCACCACTGTAATCTTTAGCGACTCTTTATACCTTCTGACTCTTCTGACTTTACTTACTTTATTGACTCTAGACAAAGTATATGAGTGTCAGGAAAAGTACATGGTCAGTTTGGGTGTCTGAAAATGACTGACTGTCTGTACTGTCTCTGGTATTTTGACTGTCTGTACTGTCTGTGATAGTCCGGTTGTCTGTACTGTCATTTTCAGAGCGCAGTGAAGCAGCTCGGGTGCTGTTGGAGCTCGGGGCGGAGGCCGGGAGGATGGACTCTGATGGACAGCTCTGCATAACGGCTCTGATTGGCCGGATGAGCCCAGTGGTAACAATGTCCCGCCTACTGACAGATAACAGGGCGGTGATTGGTCCAGAGTAACTATTAAAACTTCCAACTATTTAATATTGTTGTTTCTCCCTTTTCTGGTTTGAATTCAGATCATGTTGTAAAATATGGAAAGATGGGTAGAATTTAAAGAAATAGAGTAGAACAGAATAGAATAAAGTAGAACAGAGTAGAATAGAACAGAATAGAGTTGTGATGAATGTAATTGTATGTTGTGTTCAGGCCCAGCTGGCGCTCAGTCAGTTCCATGTGACTGACAACATGACCAGACAGCAGTACTACTACCTGAACCTGCTAGAACCAGAACCACACCCAGAGACCAACCTGCAAGGTAACACTGCTACTACTGCTGTTGTAGTACAACCACACTTGTAGTACAACACTACTACAGTACTACTACCTCAAACCTGCTGGGACTGGAACAATACTCACTTGAGACCCATCAGCAAGGTAACACTGCTATTGTACTACTGCTGTTGTAGTACAACCACTGGTTTACTGCAGTACTACTACCACTGGTTTACTGCAGTACTACTACCACTGAAACCTGCAGGGACTGAAACCAGTTTTCAAATCGGAAACCAACAAAATTATAATGCTACAACACTACTACAATACTACTATAGTAGTGTCCCAGACAATACTAATCTAGTAGTATTACAGACAATACTACTATAGTAGTGTTAAAGACAATACTACGATAGTAGTGTTACAGACATTACTACTATAATTGTGTCACAGACAATACTACTAAAGTAGTGTTACAGACAATACTATAGTAGTGTTATAGACAATACTACTATAGTGGTGTTATAGACAATACTACTATAGTAGTGTCACAGACAATACTACTATAGTAGTGTTACAGACAATACTACCAAAGTAGTGTTACAGACAATACTACTATAGTAGTGTTACAGACAATACTACTAAAGTAGTGTTACAGACAATACTACTATAGTGGTGTTACAGACAATACTACTAAAGTAGTGTTACAGACAATACTACTATAGTAGTGTTACAGACAATACTACTAAAGTAGTGTTACAGACAATACTACTAAAGTAGTGTCAGACAATACTACTATAGTGTTACAGACAATACTACCAAAGTAGTGTTACAGACAATACTACTATAGTAGTGTTACAGACAATACTACCAAAGTAGTGTTACAGACAATACTACTATAGTAGTGTTACAGACAATACTACTAAAGTAGTGTCAGACAATACTACTATAGTGTTACAGACAATACTACTATAGTAGTGTTACAGACAATACTACTAAAGTAGTGTCAGACAATACTACTATAGTGTTACAGACAATACTACTAAACTAGTGTCACAGACAATACTACTAAAGCAGTGTTACAGATAATACTACTATAGTAGTGTCACAGACAATACTACTAGAGTAGTGTCACAGACAATACTACTAAAGCAGTGTTACAGACAATACTACTATAATAGTGTAGTGTTACAAACAAAAAAATGTTTTCTGTGTTGTTCCTTACTGTTATGATGTCATCTATTTAGTTTTTATTGTAATTACTTCTATTGTTTCTGTTTTTACCATGTAAAGTGTACCTTTTAAAGAGCTACAAATAAAATATATTATTATTATTATTATTATT
>NW_027176861.1:95000-122500 GCF_023349555.1 Cebidichthys violaceus
TCCTCACCTGTCTGTCTTCACCTGCTCCGTCCTCACCTGTCTGTCTTCAAGTGGTCTGTACTCACCTGTCTGTCTTCACCTGTCTGTTTTCACCTGCTCTGTCATCACCTGTCTGTCCTCACCTGGTCTGTCCTCACCTGTCTGTCTTCACCTGGTCTGTCTTCACCTGTCTGTCCTCACCTGGTCTGTCTTCACCTGCTCCGTCCTCACCTGGTCTGTCCTCACCTGTCTGTCTTCTCCTGCTCCGTCCTCACCTGTCTGTCTTCACCTGGTCTGTTCTCACCTGTCTGTCTTCTCCTGCTCTGTTCCCACCTGTCTGTCCTCACCTGGTCTGTCCTCACCTGGTCTGTCCTCACCTGTCTGTCTTCACCTGCTCCGTCCTCACCTGTCTGTCTTCAAGTGGTCTGTACTCACCTGTCTGTCTTCACCTGGTCTGTACTCACCTGTCTGTCTTCTCCTGCTCTGTTCCCACCTGTCTGTCCTCACCTGGTCTGTCTTCACCTGTCTGTCTTCACCTGTCTGTTCTCACCTGTCTGTCTTCACCTGATTTGTTCTCACCGGTCTGTCTTCACCTGGTCTATCTTCACCTGTCTATCCTCACCTGTTTGTCTTCACCTGGTCTGTCTTCACCTGCTCTGTTCTCACCTGTCTGTCTTCACCTGGTCTGTCTTCACCTGCTCTGTTCTCACCTGTCTTTCTTTACCTGTCTGTCTTCACCTGCTCTGTCCTCACCTGTCTGTCCTCATCTGGTCTGTCTTCACCTGGTCTGTCTTAACCTGTCTGTTCTCACCTGTCTGTCTTCACCTGTCTGTCCTCACCTGGTCTGTCCTCACCTGTCTGTCTTCACCTGCCTGTCTTCACCTGTCTGTCTTCACCTGGTCTGTTTTCACCTGTCTGTCCTCAACTGGTCTGTCCTCATCTGTCTGTTTTCATCTGGTCTGTCTTCTCCTGCTCTGTTCTCACCTGTCTGTCTTCACCTGTCTGTTTTCACCTGCTCTGTCATCACCTGTCTGTCTTCACCTGCTCTGTTCTCACCTGTCTGTCTTCACCTGTCTGTCTTCACCTGCTCTGTTCTCACCTGGTCTGTCCTCACCTGTCTGTCTTCACCTGGTCTGTCTTCACCTGTCTGTCCTCACCTGGTCTGTCTTCACCTGCTCTGTTCTCACCTGTCTGTCTTCACCTGGTCTGTCCTCACCTGTCTGTCTTCTCCTGCTCCATCCTCACCTGTCTGTCTTCACCTGGTCTGTTCTCACCTGTCTGTCTTCTCCTGCTCTGTTCCCACCTGTCTGTCCTCACCTGGTCTGTCCTCACCTGTCTGTCTTCACCTGCTCCGTCCTCACCTGTCTGTCTTCAAGTGGTCTGTACTCACCTGTCTGTCTTCACCTGGTCTGTACTCACCTGTCTGTCTTCTCCTGCTCTGTTCCCACCTGTCTGTCCTCACCTGGTCTGTCTTCACCTGTCTGTCTTCACCTGTCTGTTCTCACCTGTCTGTCTTCACCTGATTTGTTCTCACCGGTCTGTCTTCACCTGGTCTATCTTCACCTGTCTATCCTCACCTGTTTGTCTTCACCTGGTCTGTCTTCACCTGCTCTGTTCTCACCTGTCTGTCTTCACCTGGTCTGTCTTCACCTGCTCTGTTCTCACCTGTCTTTCTTTACCTGTCTGTCTTCACCTGCTCTGTCCTCACCTGTCTGTCCTCATCTGGTCTGTCTTCACCTGGTCTGTCTTAACCTGTCTGTTCTCACCTGTCTGTCCTCACCTGGTCTGTCCTCACCTGTCTGTCTTCACCTGTCTGTCTTCACCTGTCTGTCTTCACCTGGTCTGTTTTCACCTGTCTGTCCTCAACTGGTCTGTCCTCATCTGTCTGTTTTCATCTGGTCTGTCTTCTCCTGCTCTGTTCTCACCTGTCTGTCTTCACCTGTCTGTTTTCACCTGCTCTGTCATCACCTGTCTGTCTTCACCTGCTCTGTTCTCACCTGTCTGTCTTCACCTGTCTGTCTTCACCTGCTCTGTTCTCACCTGGTCTGTCCTCACCTGTCTGTCTTCACCTGGTCTGTCTTCACCTGTCTGTCCTCACCTGGTCTGTCTTCACCTGCTCTGTTCTCACCTGTCTGTCTTCACCTGGTCTGTCCTCACCTGTCTGTCTTCTCCTGCTCCATCCTCACCTGTCTGTCTTCACCTGGTCTGTTCTCACCTGTCTGTCTTCTCCTGCTCTGTTCCCACCTGTCTGTCCTCACCTGGTCTGTCCTCACCTGTCTGTCTTCACCTGCTCCGTCCTCACCTGTCTGTCCTCACCTGGTCTGTCTTCACCTGTCTGTCTTCACCTGTCTGTTCTCACCTGTCTGTCTTCACCTGGTCTGTCTTCACCTGCTCTGTTCTCACCTGTCTTTCTTTACCTGTCTGTCTTCACCTGCTCTGTCTTCACCTGTCTGTCCTCACCTGTCTGTCCTCATCTGGTCTGTCTTCACCTGGTCTGTTCTCACCTGTCTGTTCTCACCTGTCTGTCTTCACCTGTCTGTCCTCACCTGGTCTGTCCTCACCTGTCTGTCTTCACCTGTCTGTCTTCACCTGGTCTGTTTTCACCTGTCTGTCCTCAACTTGTCTGTCCTCATCTGTCTGTTTTCATCTGGTCTGTCTTCTCCTGCTCTGTTCTCACCTGTCTGTCTTCACCTGGTCTGTCTTCACCTGCTCTGTTCTCACCTGTCTGTCTTCACCTGGTCTGTCTTCACCTGTCTGTCTTCACCTGTCTGTTTTCTCCTGCTCTGTTCTCACCTGTCTGTCTTCACCTGCTCTGTTCTCACCTGTCTGTCTTCACCTATCTGTCCTCACCTGTCTGTCTTCACCTGGTCTGTCTTCAACAGTCTGTCCTCACTTGTCTGTCTTCACCTGGTCTGTCTTCACCTGCTCTGTTCTCACCTGGTCTGTCCTCACCTGTCTGTCTTCACCTGGTCTGTCTTCACCTGTCTGTCCTCACCTGGTCTGTCTTCACCTGCTCTGTTCTCACCTGTCTGTCTTCACCTGGTCTGTCCTCACCTGTCTGTCTTCTCCTGCTCCATCCTCACCTGTCTGTCTTCACGTGGTCTGTTCTCACCTGTCTGTCTTCTCCTGCTCTGTTCCCACCTGTCTGACCTCACATGGTCTGTCCTCACCTGTCTGTCTTCACCTGCTCCGTCCTCACCTGTCTGTCTTCAAGTGGTCTGTACTCACCTGTCTGTCTTCACCTGTCTGTCCTCACCTGGTCTGTCCTCACCTGTCTGTCTTCACCTGGTCTGTCTTCACCTGTCTGTCCTCACCTGGTCTGTCTTCACCTGCTCCGTCCTCACCTGGTCTGTCCTCACCTGTCTGTCTTCTCCTGCTCCGTCCTCACCTGTCTGTCTTCACCTGGTCTGTTCTCACCTGTCTGTCTTCTCCTGCTCTGTTCCCACCTGTCTGTCCTCACCTGGTCTGTCCTCACCTGTCTGTCTTCACCTGCTCCGTCCTCACCTGTCTGTCTTCAAGTGGTCTGTACTCACCTGTCTGTCTTCACCTGGTCTGTACTCACCTGTCTGTCTTCTCCTGCTCTGTTCCCACCTGTCTGTCCTCACCTGGTCTGTCTTCACCTGTCTGTCTTCACCTGCTTTGTCCTCACCTGTCTGTCTTCACCTGATTTGTTCTCACCGGTCTGTCTTCACCTGTCTGTCTTCACCTGTCGGTCCTCACCTGTTTTGTCTTCAACTGTCTGTCTTCACCTGGTCTGTCTCCACCTATCTGTCCTCACTTGTCTGTCTTCACCTGGTCTGTCTTCATCTGGTCTGTCCCCACCTGGTCTGTCCTCACCTGTCTGTCTTCACCTGGTCTGTCTTCCATTGTCTGTCTTCACCTGGTCTGTTTTCACCTGTCTGTCCTCACCTGGTCTGTTCTCACCTGTCTGTCTTCACCTGCTCCGTCCTCACCTGTCTGTCTTCACCTGGTCTGTTCTCACCTGTCTGTCTTCTCCTGCTCTGTTCCCACCTGTCTGACCTCACATGGTCTGTCCTCACCTGTCTGTCTTCACCTGCTCCGTCCTCACCTGTCTGTCTTCAAGTGGTCTGTACTCACCTGTCTGTCTTCACCTGTCTGTTTTCACCTGCTCTGTCATCACCTGTCTGTCCTCACCTGGTCTGTCCTCACCTGTCTGTCTTCACCTGGTCTGTCTTCACCTGTCTGTCCTCACCTGGTCTGTCTTCACCTGCTCCGTCCTCACCTGGTCTGTCCTCACCTGTCTGTCTTCTCCTGCTCCGTCCTCACCTGTCTGTCTTCACCTGGTCTGTTCTCACCTGTCTGTCTTCTCCTGCTCTGTTCCCACCTGTCTGTCCTCACCTGGTCTGTCCTCACCTGGTCTGTCCTCACCTGTCTGTCTTCACCTGCTCCGTCCTCACCTGTCTGTCTTCAAGTGGTCTGTACTCACCTGTCTGTCTTCACCTGGTCTGTACTCACCTGTCTGTCTTCTCCTGCTCTGTTCCCACCTGTCTGTCCTCACCTGGTCTGTCTTCACCTGTCTGTCTTCACCTGTCTGTTCTCACCTGTCTGTCTTCACCTGATTTGTTCTCACCGGTCTGTCTTCACCTGGTCTATCTTCACCTGTCTATCCTCACCTGTTTGTCTTCACCTGGTCTGTCTTCACCTGCTCTGTTCTCACCTGTCTGTCTTCACCTGGTCTGTCTTCACCTGCTCTGTTCTCACCTGTCTTTCTTTACCTGTCTGTCTTCACCTGCTCTGTCTTCACCTGTCTGTCCTCACCTGTCTGTCCTCATCTGGTCTGTCTTCACCTGGTCTGTCTTAACCTGTCTGTTCTCACCTGTCTGTCCTCACCTGGTCTGTCCTCACCTGTCTGTCTTCACCTGTCTGTCTTCACCTGGTCTGTTTTCACCTGTCTGTCCTCAACTGGTCTGTCCTCATCTGTCTGTTTTCATCTGGTCTGTCTTCTCCTGCTCTGTTCTCACCTGTCTGTCTTCACCTGGTCTGTCTTCACCTGCTCTGTTCTCACCTGTCTGTCTTCACCTGTCTGTTTTCACCTGCTCTGTTCTCACCTGTCTGTCTTCACCTGTCTGTCTTCACCTGTCTGTTTTCTCCTGCTCTGTTCTCACCTGTCTGTCTTCACCTGCTCTGTTCTCACCTGTCTGTCTTCACCTGTCTGTTTTCACCTGCTCTGTCCTCACCTGTCTGTCTTCACCTGGTCTGTCTTCACCTGTCTGTCCTCACCTGGTCTGTCTTCACCTGCTCTGTTTTCACCTGTCTGTCTTCACCTGGTCTGTCCTCACCTGTCTGTCTTCTCCTGCTCCATCCTCACCTGTCTGTCTTCACCTGGTCTGTTCTCACCTGTCTGTCTTCTCCTGCTCTGTTCCCACCTGTCTGTCCTCACCTGGTCTGTCCTCACCTGTCTGTCTTCACCTGCTCCGTCCTCACCTGTCTGTCCTCACCTGGTCTGTCTTCACCTGTCTGTCTTCACCTGTCTGTTCTCACCTGTCTGTCTTCACCTGGTCTGTCTTCACCTGCTCTGTTCTCACCTGTCTGTCTTCACCTGGTCTGTCTTCACCTGCTCTGTTCTCACCTGTCTTTCTTTACCTGTCTGTCTTCACCTGCTCTGTCTTCACCTGTCTGTCCTCACCTGTCTGTCCTCATCTGGTCTGTCTTCACCTGGTCTGTTCTCACCTGTCTGTTCTCACCTGTCTGTCTTCACCTGTCTGTCCTCACCTGGTCTGTCCTCACCTGTCTGTCTTCACCTGTCTGTCTTCACCTGGTCTGTTTTCACCTGTCTGTCCTCAACTTGTCTGTCCTCATCTGTCTGTTTTCATCTGGTCTGTCTTCTCCTGCTCTGTTCTCACCTGTCTGTCTTCACCTGGTCTGTCTTCACCTGCTCTGTTCTCACCTGTCTGTCTTCACCTGGTCTGTCTTCACCTGTCTGTCTTCACCTGTCTGTTTTCTCCTGCTCTGTTCTCACCTGTCTGTCTTCACCTGCTCTGTTCTCACCTGTCTGTCTTCACCTGTCTGTTTTCACCTGCTCTGTCATCACCGGTCTGTCTTCACCTGCTCTGTTCTCACCTGTCTGTCTTCACCTGTCTGTCTTCACCTGCTCTGTTCTCACCTGGTCTGTCCTCACCTGTCTGTCTTCACCTGGTCTGTCTTCACCTGTCTGTCCTCACCTGGTCTGTCTTCACCTGCTCTGTTCTCACCTGTCTGTCTTCACCTGGTCTGTCCTCACCTGTCTGTCTTCTCCTGCTCCATCCTCACCTGTCTGTCTTCACCTGGTCTGTTCTCACCTGTCTGTCTTCTCCTGCTCTGTTCCCACCTGTCTGTCCTCACCTGGTCTGTCCTCACCTGTCTGTCTTCACCTGCTCCATCCTCACCTGTCTGTCCTCACCTGTCTGTCTTCACCTGCTCCGTCCTCACCTGTCTGTCTTCAAGTGGTCTTTACTCACCTGTCTGTCTTCACTAGGTCTGTCTTCACCTGTCTGTCCACACCTGGTCTGTCCTCACCTGTCTGTCTTCACCTGCTCCGTCCTCACCTGTCTGTCTTCAAGTGGTCTTTACTCACCTGTCTGTCTTCACTAGGTCTGTCTTCACCTGTCTGTCCACACCTGGTCTGTTCTCACCTGTCTGTCTTCTCCTGCTCTGTTCCCACCTGTCTGTCCTCACCTGGTCTGTGTGTGTGTGTGTGTGTGTGTGTGTGTGTGTGTGTGTGTGTGTGTGTGTGTGTGTGTCTGTGTCTGTGTGTAGAGTACATGATAACTCTCAGGCTAACGCTGTGATGCAACAGGCCGCCGTCATCCTGCAGGTTGAGGAATCCATGCCCCTCCTCCGCCGTTTCTATGACAACCAGTACATCTGCAACCACTGCGCACCGCTGGCCGACGCCCACAACGATGACATCACGACAAACTCCCGTGACCATGGCGAGATGGGCCGCATCACTGCGCAGATCAAAGTTTGTGTCTGAAGAACAAATGTTATTATTAAGATTAAAGTTCAGGAAGTAAAGTGTGTCTGTGTCTGCGTGTGTGTGTCTGTGTGTGCGTGTGTGTGTCTGCATGTCTGTGTCTGCGTGTCTGTGTCTGCGCGTGCGTGTGTGTCTGTGTGTGTGTCTGTTTCTGTGTCTGTGTGTCTGTGTGTGCGTGTGTGTCTCTGTCTGTGTCTGCACGTGTGTGTGTCTGTGTCTGTGTGTCTGTGTCTGCGTGTCTGTGTCTGCGCGCGCGTGCGTGTGTGTCTGTGTGTGTGTCTGTGTCTGTGTCTGTGTGTCTGTGTGTGCGTGTGTGTCTGTGTCTGCGTGTGTGTGTGTGTGTGTGTCTGTGTCTGCGTGTGCGTGTGTGTGTGTGTTCTGTGTGTGTGTGTGTGTGTGTGTGTCTGTGTCTGTGTCTGTGTCTGTGTGTCTGTGTGTGCGTGTGTGTCTGTGTCTGCGTGTGTGTGTGTGTGTGTGTGTGTGTGTGTGTGTGTGTGTGTGTGTCTGTGTCTGCGTGTGCGTGTGTGTGTGTGTTCTGTGTGTGTGTGTGTGTGTGTGTGTGTGTGTGTGTGTGTGTGTGTGTGTGTCTGCATGTGCGTCTGCATGTGCGTCTGTGTGTGTTCTGTGTGTGTGTGTGTGTGTGTGTGTGTGTGTGTGTGTGTGTGTGTGTCCTGTAGGAGACCCTGGATCATTTTGTGGTCCTGCAGAGAGACAAGGAGACAGTTGGAGGTTCTGGGTGAGTTTCTTCATGTTCACACTGTTGTGTATATAAATTAACTCCTAACTAAACTTTATATAGAGAAACCTTTTTAAATCAATATTTTTTATTTTTCCTACCAGAGTCCACACGAACCAGGACCAGAACCAGGACCAGGACAGCAACCAAGAGCTTCAGGACCAGAACCTGCAGAACCAGGAGCTCCAAGCTATCCGAGCAGAGCTGAAGCAGCTCCGGACTCTGGTCCAGCAGCTGGTTGAGAACAAGACTGAAGAAAATAAATAATAATAATAAATGAATTATTCTCTTCAGGTCTCTGCGTTTCATGAAGTTCATTTCGTTTTTAAAGGTATTATTGTTTTTCTGTCTCATCTACTTTAGATTCCTCTACTACTATGAAATAATAACACACATTTTGACAGTAGTGGAAAGTACATTTACTCAAGTTCTAGATATTACTTTTTACTGTACTACATCTCAGAGGTACATATTGTACTTTATACTGTACTACAGCTCAGAGGTAAATATAGTAATTTATACTGTACTACATCTCAGAGGTACATATTGTACTTTATACTGTACTACAGCTCAGAGGTAAATATAGTAATTTATACTGTACTACATCTCAGAGGTACATATTGTACTTTATATTGTACTACATCTCAGAGGTAAATGTTGTACTTTATACTGTACTACATCTCAGAGGTACATAGTGTACTTTATACTGTACTACAGCTCAGAGGTAAATGTACTTTATACTGTACTACATCTCAGAGGTACATAGTGTATGTACATTTAAAAATAAAAATGCAGAGATGTCAAAACTAAACAAAACAAATACACATCGTCCACCTACTCTGTTCTCACCTGTCTGTCCTCACCTGTCTGTTTTCACCTGGTCTGTCTTCACCTGTCTGTCTTCACCTGGTCTGTCTTCACCTCTCTGTCCTCACCTGTATGTTCTCACCTGTCTGTCTTCACCTGGTCTGTCCGCACCTGGTCCGTCTTCACCTGGTCTGTCTTCACCTGTCTGTTCTCACCTGTCTGTCTTCACCTGTCTGTCTTCACCTGTCTGTCCTCACCTGGTCTGTCCTCACCTGTCTGTCTTCACCTGGTCTGTCTTCACCTGTCTGTCTTCACCTGGTCTGTTTTCACCTGTCTGTCCTCAACTGGTCTGTCCTCACCTGTCTGTTTTCACCTGGTCTGTCTTCTCCTGCTCTGTTCTCACCTGTCTGTCTTCACCTGGTCTGTCTTCACCTGCTCTGTTCTCACCTGTCTGTCTTCACCTGTCTGTTTTCACGTGCTTTGTTCTCACCTGTCTGTCTTCACCTGTCTGTCTTCTCCTGCTCTGTTCTCACCTGTCTGTTTTCACCTGCTCTGTTCTCACCTGTCTGTCTTCACCTGGTCTGTCTTCACCTGTCTGTCTTCACCTGTCTGTTTTCTCCTGCTCTGTTCTCACCTGTCTGTCTTCACCTGTCTGTTTTCACGTGCTTTGTTCTCACCTGTCTGTCTTCACCTGTCTGTCTTCTCCTGCTCTGTTCTCACCTGTCTGTTTTCACCTGCTCTGTTCTCACCTGTCTGTCTTCACCTGGTCTGTCTTCACCTGCTCTGTCATCACCTGTCTGTCCTCACCTGTCTGTCTTCACCTGCTCTGTTCTCACCTGTCTGTCCTCACCTGTCTGTCTTCACCTGCTCTGTTCTCACCTGTCTGTCTTCACCTGCTCTGTTTTCACCTGCTCTGTCATCACCTGTCTGTCCTCACCTGGTCTGTCCTCACCTGTCTGTCTTCACCTGGTCTGTCTTCACCTGTCTGTCCTCACCTAGTCTGTCTTCACCTGCTGTGTTCTCACCTGTCTGTCTTCTCCTGCTCTGTTCTCACCTGTCTGTCTTCACCTGGTCTGTCTTCACCTGCTCTGTTCTCACCTGTCTGTCTTCACCTGTCTGTTTTCACGTGCTTTGTTCTCACCTGTCTGTCTTCACCTGTCTGTCTTCTCCTGCTCTGTTCTCACCTGTCTGTTTTCACCTGCTCTGTTCTCACCTGTCTGTCTTCACCTGGTCTGTCTTCACCTGTCTGTCTTCACCTGTCTGTTTTCTCCTGCTCTGTTCTCACCTGTCTGTCTTCACCTGTCTGTTTTCACGTGCTTTGTTCTCACCTGTCTGTCTTCACCTGTCTGTCTTCTCCTGCTCTGTTCTCACCTGTCTGTTTTCACCTGCTCTGTTCTCACCTGTCTGTCTTCACCTGGTCTGTCTTCACCTGCTCTGTCATCACCTGTCTGTCCTCACCTGTCTGTCTTCACCTGCTCTGTTCTCACCTGTCTGTCTTCACCTGCTCTGTTTTCACCTGCTCTGTCATCACCTGTCTGTCCTCACCTGGTCTGTCCTCACCTGTCTGTCTTCACCTGGTCTGTCTTCACCTGTCTGTCCTCACCTAGTCTGTCTTCACCTGCTCTGTCCTCACCTGTCTGTCTTCTCCTGCTCCGTTCTCACCTGTCTGTCTTCACCTGCTCCGTCCTCACCTGTCTGTCTTCACCTGGTCTGTTCTCACCTGTCTGTCTTCTCCTGCTCTGTTCCCACCTGTCTGTCCTCACCTGGTCTGTCCTCACCTGTCTGTCTTCACCTGCTCCGTCCTCACCTGTCTGTCTTCAAGTGGTCTTTACTCACCTGTCTGTCTTCACCTGTCTGTCCACACCTGGTCTGTTCTCACCTGTCTGTCTTCTCCTGCTCTGTTTCCACCTGTCTGTCCTCACCTGGTCTGTGTGTGTGTGTGTGTGTGTGTGTGTGTGTGTGTGTGTGTGTGTGTGTGTGTGTGTCTGTCTGTGTCTGTGTGTAGAATACATGATAACTCTCAGGCTAACGCTGTGATGCAATAGGCCGCCGTCATCCTGCAGGTTGAGGAATCCATGCACCTCCTCCGCCGTTTCTATGACAACCAGTACATCTGCAACCACTGCGCACCGCTGGCCGACGCCCACAATGATGACATCACGACAAACTCCCGTGACCATGGCGAGATGGGCCGCATCACTGCGCAGATCAAAGTTTGTGTCTGAAGAACAAATGTTATTATTAAGATTAAAGTTCAGGAAGTAAAGTGTGTCTGTGTCTGCGTGTGTGTGTCTGTGTGTGCGTGTGTGTGTCTGCATGTCTGTGTCTGCGTGTCTGTGTCTGCGCGTGCGTGTGTGTCTGTTTCTGTGTCTGTGTGTCTGTGTGTGCGTGTGTGTCTCTGTCTGTGTCTGCACGTGTGTGTGTCTGTGTCTGTGTGTCTGTGTCTGCGCGTGCGTGTGTGTCTGTGTGTGCGTGTGTGTGTCTGCATGTCTGTGTCTGCGTGTCTGTGTCTGCGCATGCGTGTGTGTCTGTGTGTGTGTCTGTTTCTGTGTCTGTGTGTCTGTGTGTGCGTGTGTGTCTCTGTCCGTGTCTGTGTGTCTGTGTCTGCGCGTGTGTCTGTGTATGCGCGTGTGTGTGTGTGTGTGTGTGTGTGTGTCTGTGTCTGCGTGTGCGTGTGTGTGTGTGTTCTGTGCGTCTCTGTCTGTGTCTGTGTCTGAGTCTGTGTGTGTGTGTGTGTGTGTGTGTGTGTGTGTGTGTGTGTGTGTGTTTGTGTGTGTGTGTGTGTGTGTGTGTGTGTGTGTGTCTGCATGTGCGTCTGTGTGTGTTCTGTGTGTGTGTGTGTGTGTGTGTGTGTGTGTGTGTGTGTGTGTGTGTCCTGTAGGAGACCCTGGATCAGTTTGTGGTCCTGCAGAGAGACAAGGAGACAGTTGGAGGTTCTGGGTGAGTTTCTTCATGTTCACACTGTTGTGTATATAAATTAACTCCTAACTAAACTTTATATAGAGAAACCTTTTTAAATCAACATTTTTTATTTTTCCTACCAGAGTCCACACGAACCAGGACCAGAACCAGGACCAGGACAGCAACCAAGAGCTTCAGGACCAGAACCTGCAGAACCAGGAGCTCCAAGCTATCCGAGCAGAGCTGAAGCAGCTCCGGACTCTGGTCCAGCAGCTGGTTGAGAACAAGACTGAAGAAAATAAATAATAATAATAAATGAATTATTCTCTTCAGGTCTCTGCGTTTCATGAAGTTCATTTCGTTTTTAAAGGTATTATTGTTTTTCTGTCTCATCTACTTTAGATTCCTCTACTACTATGAAATAATAACACACATTTTGACAGTAGTGGAAAGTACATTTACTCAAGTTCTAGATATTACTTTTTACTGTACTACATCTCAGAGGTACATATTGTACTTTATACTGTACTACAGCTCAGAGGTAAATATAGTAATTTATACTGTACTACATCTCAGAGGTACATATTGTACTTTATACTGTACTACAGCTCAGAGGTAAATATAGTAATTTATACTGTACTACATCTCAGAGGTACATATTGTACTTTATACTGTACTACAGCTCAGAGGTAAATATAGTAATTTATACTGTACTACATCTCAGAGGTACATATTGTACTTTATATTGTACTACATCTCAGAGGTAAATGTTGTACTTTATACTGTACTACATCTCAGAGGTACATAGTGTACTTTATACTGTACTACAGCTCAGAGGTAAATGTACTTTATACTGTACTACATCTCAGAGGTACATAGTGTATGTACATTTAAAAATAAAAATGCAGAGATGTCAAAACTAAACAAAACAAATACACATCGTCCACCTACTCTGTTCTCACCTGTCTGTCCTCACCTGTCTGTTTTCACCTGGTCTGTCTTCACCTGTCTGTCTTCACCTGGTCTGTCTTCACCTCTCTGTCCTCACCTGTATGTTCTCACCTGTCTGTCTTCACCTGGTCTGTCCGCACCTGGTCCGTCTTCACCTGGTCTGTCTTCACCTGTCTGTTCTCACCTGTCTGTCTTCACCTGTCTGTCTTCACCTGTCTGTCCTCACCTGGTCTGTCCTCACCTGTCTGTCTTCACCTGGTCTGTCTTCACCTGTCTGTCTTCACCTGGTCTGTTTTCACCTGTCTGTCCTCAACTGGTCTGTCCTCACCTGTCTGTTTTCACCTGGTCTGTCTTCTCCTGCTCTGTTCTCACCTGTCTGTCTTCACCTGCTCTGTTCTCACCTGTCTGTCTTCACCTGTCTGTTTTCACGTGCTTTGTTCTCACCTGTCTGTCTTCACCTGTCTGTCTTCTCCTGCTCTGTTCTCACCTGTCTGTTTTCACCTGCTCTGTTCTCACCTGTCTGTCTTCACCTGGTCTGTCTTCACCTGTCTGTCTTCACCTGTCTGTTTTCTCCTGCTCTGTTCTCACCTGTCTGTCTTCACCTGTCTGTTTTCACGTGCTTTGTTCTCACCTGTCTGTCTTCACCTGTCTGTCTTCTCCTGCTCTGTTCTCACCTGTCTGTTTTCACCTGCTCTGTTCTCACCTGTCTGTCTTCACCTGGTCTGTCTTCACCTGCTCTGTCATCACCTGTCTGTCCTCACCTGTCTGTCTTCACCTGCTCTGTTCTCACCTGTCTGTCCTCACCTGTCTGTCTTCACCTGCTCTGTTCTCACCTGTCTGTCTTCACCTGCTCTGTTTTCACCTGCTCTGTCATCACCTGTCTGTCCTCACCTGGTCTGTCCTCACCTGTCTGTCTTCACCTGGTCTGTCTTCACCTGTCTGTCCTCACCTAGTCTGTCTTCACCTGCTGTGTTCTCACCTGTCTGTCTTCTCCTGCTCTGTTCTCACCTGTCTGTCTTCACCTGGTCTGTCTTCACCTGCTCTGTTCTCACCTGTCTGTCTTCACCTGTCTGTTTTCACGTGCTTTGTTCTCACCTGTCTGTCTTCACCTGTCTGTCTTCTCCTGCTCTGTTCTCACCTGTCTGTTTTCACCTGCTCTGTTCTCACCTGTCTGTCTTCACCTGGTCTGTCTTCACCTGTCTGTCTTCACCTGTCTGTTTTCTCCTGCTCTGTTCTCACCTGTCTGTCTTCACCTGTCTGTTTTCACGTGCTTTGTTCTCACCTGTCTGTCTTCACCTGTCTGTCTTCTCCTGCTCTGTTCTCACCTGTCTGTTTTCACCTGCTCTGTTCTCACCTGTCTGTCTTCACCTGGTCTGTCTTCACCTGCTCTGTCATCACCTGTCTGTCCTCACCTGTCTGTCTTCACCTGCTCTGTTCTCACCTGTCTGTCTTCACCTGCTCTGTTTTCACCTGCTCTGTCATCACCTGTCTGTCCTCACCTGGTCTGTCCTCACCTGTCTGTCTTCACCTGGTCTGTCTTCACCTGTCTGTCCTCACCTAGTCTGTCTTCACCTGCTCTGTCCTCACCTGTCTGTCTTCTCCTGCTCCGTTCTCACCTGTCTGTCTTCACCTGCTCCGTCCTCACCTGTCTGTCTTCACCTGGTCTGTTCTCACCTGTCTGTCTTCTCCTGCTCTGTTCCCACCTGTCTGTCCTCACCTGGTCTGTCCTCACCTGTCTGTCTTCACCTGCTCCGTCCTCACCTGTCTGTCTTCAAGTGGTCTTTACTCACCTGTCTGTCTTCACCTGTCTGTCCACACCTGGTCTGTTCTCACCTGTCTGTCTTCTCCTGCTCTGTTTCCACCTGTCTGTCCTCACCTGGTCTGTGTGTGTGTGTGTGTGTGTGTGTGTGTGTGTGTCTGTCTGTGTCTGTGTGTAGAATACATGATAACTCTCAGGCTAACGCTGTGATGCAATAGGCCGCCGTCATCCTGCAGGTTGAGGAATCCATGCACCTCCTCCGCCGTTTCTATGACAACCAGTACATCTGCAACCACTGCGCACCGCTGGCCGACGCCCACAATGATGACATCACGACAAACTCCCGTGACCATGGCGAGATGGGCCGCATCACTGCGCAGATCAAAGTTTGTGTCTGAAGAACAAATGTTATTATTAAGATTAAAGTTCAGGAAGTAAAGTGTGTCTGTGTCTGCGTGTGTGTGTCTGTGTGTGCGTGTGTGTGTCTGCATGTCTGTGTCTGCGTGTCTGTGTCTGCGCGTGCGTGTGTGTCTGTTTCTGTGTCTGTGTGTCTGTGTGTGCGTGTGTGTCTCTGTCTGTGTCTGCACGTGTGTGTGTCTGTGTCTGTGTGTCTGTGTCTGCGCGTGCGTGTGTGTCTGTGTGTGCGTGTGTGTGTCTGCATGTCTGTGTCTGCGTGTCTGTGTCTGCGCATGCGTGTGTGTCTGTGTGTGTGTCTGTTTCTGTGTCTGTGTGTCTGTGTGTGCGTGTGTGTCTCTGTCCGTGTCTGTGTGTCTGTGTCTGCGCGTGTGTCTGTGTATGCGCGTGTGTGTGTGTGTGTGTGTGTGTGTGTCTGTGTCTGCGTGTGCGTGTGTGTGTGTGTTCTGTGCGTCTCTGTCTGTGTCTGTGTCTGAGTCTGTGTGTGTGTGTGTGTGTGTGTGTGTGTGTGTGTGTGTGTTTGTGTGTGTGTGTGTGTGTGTGTGTGTGTGTGTGTGTCTGCATGTGCGTCTGTGTGTGTTCTGTGTGTGTGTGTGTGTGTGTGTGTGTGTGTGTGTGTGTGTGTGTCCTGTAGGAGACCCTGGATCAGTTTGTGGTCCTGCAGAGAGACAAGGAGACAGTTGGAGGTTCTGGGTGAGTTTCTTCATGTTCACACTGTTGTGTATATAAATTAACTCCTAACTAAACTTTATATAGAGAAACCTTTTTAAATCAACATTTTTTATTTTTCCTACCAGAGTCCACACGAACCAGGACCAGAACCAGGACCAGGACAGCAACCAAGAGCTTCAGGACCAGAACCTGCAGAACCAGGAGCTCCAAGCTATCCGAGCAGAGCTGAAGCAGCTCCGGACTCTGGTCCAGCAGCTGGTTGAGAACAAGACTGAAGAAAATAAATAATAATAATAAATGAATTATTCTCTTCAGGTCTCTGCGTTTCATGAAGTTCATTTCGTTTTTAAAGGTATTATTGTTTTTCTGTCTCATCTACTTTAGATTCCTCTACTACTATGAAATAATAACACACATTTTGACAGTAGTGGAAAGTACATTTACTCAAGTTCTAGATATTACTTTTTACTGTACTACATCTCAGAGGTACATATTGTACTTTATACTGTACTACAGCTCAGAGGTAAATATAGTAATTTATACTGTACTACATCTCAGAGGTACATATTGTACTTTATACTGTACTACAGCTCAGAGGTAAATATAGTAATTTATACTGTACTACATCTCAGAGGTACATATTGTACTTTATACTGTACTACAGCTCAGAGGTAAATATAGTAATTTATACTGTACTACATCTCAGAGGTACATATTGTACTTTATATTGTACTACATCTCAGAGGTAAATGTTGTACTTTATACTGTACTACATCTCAGAGGTACATAGTGTACTTTATACTGTACTACAGCTCAGAGGTAAATGTACTTTATACTGTACTACATCTCAGAGGTACATAGTGTATGTACATTTAAAAATAAAAATGCAGAGATGTCAAAACTAAACAAAACAAATACACATCGTCCACCTACTCTGTTCTCACCTGTCTGTCCTCACCTGTCTGTTTTCACCTGGTCTGTCTTCACCTGTCTGTCTTCACCTGGTCTGTCTTCACCTCTCTGTCCTCACCTGTATGTTCTCACCTGTCTGTCTTCACCTGGTCTGTCCGCACCTGGTCCGTCTTCACCTGGTCTGTCTTCACCTGTCTGTTCTCACCTGTCTGTCTTCACCTGTCTGTCCTCACCTGGTCTGTCCTCACCTGGTCTGTCTTCACCTGTCTGTCTTCACCTGTCTGTCTTCACCTGGTCTGTTTTCACCTGTCTGTCCTCAACTGGTCTGTCCTCACCTGTCTGTTTTCACCTGGTCTGTCTTCTCCTGCTCTGTTCTCACCTGTCTGTCTTCACCTGGTCTGTCTTCACCTGCTCTGTTCTCACCTGTCTGTCTTCACCTGTCTGTTTTCACGTGCTTTGTTCTCACCTGTCTGTCTTCACCTGTCTGTTCTCACCTGTCTGTTTTCTCCTGCTCTGTTCTCACCTGTCTGTCTTCACCTGGTCTGTCTTCACCTGCTCTGTTCTCACCTGTCTGTCTTCACCTGTCTGTCTTCACCTGGTCTGTCTTCACCTGCTCTGTTCTCACCTGTCTGTCTTCACCTGTCTGTCTTCACCTGTCTGTCCTCACCTGGTCTGTCCTCACCTGTCTGTCTTCACCTGTCTGTCCACACCTGGTCTGTCTTCACCTGCTCTGTTCTCACCGGTCTGTCTTCACCTGGTCTGTCCTCACCTGTCTGTCTTCACCTGCTCCGTCCTCACCTGTCTGTCTTCACCTGGTCTGTTCTCACCTGTCTGTCTTCTCCTGCTCTGTTCCCACCTGTCTGTCCTCACCTGGTCTGTGTGTGTGTGTGTGTGTGTGTGTGTGTGTGTGTGTGTGTAGACCACATGATAACTCTCAGGCTAACGCTGTGATGCAACAGGCCGCCGTCATCCTGCAGGTTGAGGAGATGGGCCGCATCACTGCGCAGATCAAAGTTTGTGTCTGAAGAACAAATGTTATTATTGAGATTAAAGTTCAGGAAGTAAAGTGTGTCTGTGTGTGTGTGTGTGTGTGTGTGTGTGTGTGTGTGTCTGTGTGTCTGTGTCTGCGTGTGTGTGTGTGTGTGTGTTTGTGTGTGTGTGTGTGTCCTGTAGGAGACCCTGGATCAGTTTGTGGTCCTGCAGAGAGACAAGGAGACAGATTGATTCCACATTGAGGAATCAATAATATAATACTAAAATATAATATATTTTATATCCAGTTATGCTTCCAGGTCTCTGAACAGTTTGCTTCTTGTTGTGGATCAATTCTGCATCAATGAGTTCTTTACTTTTAGTACTTTAAGTACATTTTGATGCTAATACTGTTGTACTTTTACTTCAGTGACATTTTGAATGCAGGACTTTTAATACTTAACACTTCTACACTGTGGTATTACTACTTAGTACTTGAAGTAAGTGTCAGAGAGTTCAGGCTGAGCTAACTCAGAGTTCAGGCTTAGTTAACTCAGAGTTCTGGGTTAGTTGACTTAGAGTTCAGGTTTAGTTAACTCAGAGTTCATTACATTACATTACATTACAGTCATTTAGCAGACGCTTTTATCCAAAGCGACTTACAATAAGTGTATTCAACATTGGTAATCAAGAGAACTACTAGTCACCAGAAGTCATAAGTACATTTCCTTTAAACAAGCATCTAAGAGCATGAAGCAGAGCAAAAGTACTGAAACAAAAATGAATACAGTAAGTGCTGAGTGGAAGGCTCAGGGTAGTACTTCTTGAAGAGGTGAGTTTTCTGCCTGATGAAAGATGGGCAGCGACTCTGCTGTCCTGATGTCAGTGGGGAGTTCATTCCACCACTGTGGGGCCAGGACAGAAAATAGACGTGACCGGGTCGATCGGCCGCAGGGACTGGTCGGGCGGGGGTGTAGGGCTTGACCGTGGCCTGGAGATAGGAAGGAGCTGTTCCTTTCACAGCCCTGTAGGCTAGCACCAGAGTCTTAGACTGGATGCGAGCTCCTACAGGGAGCCAGTGTAGAGAACGCAGAAGGGAAGTTGTGTCGGAGAAGTTGGGGCGATTGAACACCAGACGAGCTGCGGCTTTCTGGACAAGCTCCAGAGGTCTGATGGCCGATGCCGGGGCTCCAGCAAGTAGTGCATTACAGTAGTCCAGGCGGGAGATGACAAGAGCCTGGATGAGAACCTGCTCCGTCTCGTCAGTGAGGAAGGGGCGAATCCTCCTGATGTTGTAGAGCAGGAATCTGCAGGAACGTGTAACTAATGGAATGTTTGCTGAGAACAACAGTTGGTCGTTCAGGGTCACACCTAGATTCCTTGCAGTCCGAGTTGGCGTCACCACAGTATCATCAATGGTGATGGACAGGTCCCGGTGCGGGCAACCCTTCCCCGGGAGGAACAGTAACTCGGTTTTGTCCAGGTTGAGCTTCAGGTGGTGTGTCATCATCCACTTTGAGGTCAGCCAAACACGCAGCGATGCGTGTCTCCACTCGAGCGTCACCGGGGGGAAATGACAAGACCAGCTGGGTGTCATCGGCATAACAATGGTAAGATAAGTCATGTGAGCGAACAACAGAACCCAGAGATGTTGTGTAGAGCGAGAAGAGAAGGGGGTCCAGGACTGAACCTTGTGGAACCCCCGTAGTCAGCATGTGTGGTTCCGACACGGCCCCCCTCCACGTCACCTGGTAGGATCGACCTGTCAGGTAGGATGCAAACAGGGAGAGTGCAGAGCCTGAGACACCCATCCCCTCGAGGGTGGAGAGGAGGATCTGATGGTTCACAGTGTCAAACGCAGCAGGCAGGTCCAGGAGAATCAGGACAGAGGAGAGAGAGTTTGCTCTTGTGGCATAAAGTGACTCTGTCACCACAAGGAGGGCTGTCTTAGTCGAGTGACCCACTTTGAACCAAGAGGTTGTTCTGGTGGAGATAGGAAGACAGTTGATTAAAGACAGCACGTTCAAGTGTTTTGGATAGAAAGGGTAGAAGAGAAACCGGCCTGAAGTTCTTGACATCAGAGGGGTCAAGTGAGGTAGGTGAGGAAAGGAAGGAGTTCAGCCGCAATAGACTGAAGAAGTGGGGAGGGGATTGGGTCAAGGGAACACGTGGTGGGGCGGTTAGATGTAACAAGGTTGAGGACCTCGTTAGGGGAGCAAGATAGGGTAAGATGGGGTATGGAGAGGGGAAGGAGAGCTGAGGGGGAAGAGCTGGAGAGGGTGGACAGGGAGAGGGGGGCTGACAGAAGGAGGATCTGATATTGTTTACCTTCTTGGCAAAGAAGTTGGCAAAATCATCAGATAGAAGGGAGGAAATAGGAGGAGGGGGTGGGGGTTGGAGGAGTGAAGAGAAAGTTTCTAAGAGTTTTTTAGGATTGGAAGCAGAGGTTAGGATTTTAGAGCGGAAAAAAGCAGCTTTAGCAGTAGATAGAGAGGAGGAAAAAGTGGAAAGAAGAGATAAGAAGTTAAGAAGGTCCTCCAGGAGTTTGCCTTTTCTCCATTTACGCTCTGCCTCTCTTAGGCTCCGTCTATCAGTACGCACTGAGTCCGACAGCCACGGGGCAGGTGGAGTTGGCCGTGTAGGCCTGGAGGTGAAGGGACAGAGGTTGTCCAAAGACGAGGAAAGGGTGGAGAGGAGAAGATCAGTAGCAGTATCAGGGAATAGGAGAGAGAAGGATTCAGGGTCAGGGAGAGCAGAGGTGACGGAAGAGGAAAGATCAGCAGGGGAGAGGGAGGGGAGATGACTACGGGTAGAAACCATGTGGGTAGGTGGAAGAAGTGATGGAGCAGAGAATAGGGAGAGGGAGTAGGACATGAAATAGTGGTCAGAGAGCTGGAGGGGAGTGACAGAGAGGTTAGCAGTAGAACAGTGCCTAGCGAAGATAAGATCCAGCTGGTTGCCTTGTGGGTAGGAGGAGAAGAGGAGTGGTAAAGGTTAAAGGAGGAGAGGAAAGAAAGAAGAGGTTCTAACTTGTCAGTCTGGATGTTGAAGTCGCCGAGCAGGATGAGTGCGGAGCCATCGTCATGGAAGTGAGAGACTAATGTGTCGAGCTCCTCCAGGAACTCACCAAGAGGCCCTGGTGGGCGATACACAACAGCAATGGTGAGCTTGACTGGATAAGTGACAGTAACAGCATGACATTTGAAAGAGGACGGGGAGAACTGTGGAACAGTGACAAGAGAGTATTTCCATTTTGGGGAAATTAGCAGGCCAGTACCACCACCCCGCCTCGCAGCTCTGGGAGTGTGAGAGAAAGATACACATCTGACAGAGCTGCAGGTGTGGTGGTGTTTTCTGGTGTGATCCAGGTCTCAGTTAGACCAAGAAAGTTGAGGGAGAGCCCCGCCAACACTTGCTCTCCATGAGCTGAGAGAGTAGGATAGATGAGATTAGTGGGGTCACGGTACCTTGGAGTGCCCCAATGTCTACGTGACCACCGGACAGAGGAACGGACAGAAATAGGATGCAAACACATGGTAGTCGATATAAACAGATTACTGACCCACAAGTACACGCTCGAGAAGTCTTTGCTTGATGAAGTCTGGCTTGAAAAAGTCGCCCTGTTGCCTTTGTTCGCCCAAAGCTTGGAAGCTGACACTTCCAACTGCCAGCACTGGTTAATGACAACTACCTACTGATTGCTCACTGTCTGCCAGGAGTGCAAGCCACTCCCCTGGCACTCAACAGAGCAATTGGTAGTGAAACTAAATCGCTAAATCACACCTAGCTTACATAAACAGAAACTGCAAAAGCAATAACAGGTACAGCTAATAGCTACTTGTAAAAGCAGGAACAATATACTTAGTCTATTCTAGCTGAGTCAAGTAGTTTCAGTACCCCTCCAGAAGCCACAAAAATTATGATAATTATTATATAACTATTTTAGACACTCTTTTATTGTACAGAGCCTTTATAATAATAATTATAATTATAATTATAATAATTATATAACTACTTTTGACACTTTTATTGTACAGAGGTTTTATAATTATTATAATTATAATTATTATCATTATTATTAGAATTATAATTGAGTCTTTATAATTATTATTATTATTATTATTATTATTATTATTATTATTATTATTATCTCATCTCATCTCTCATCTCATCTTCAACCGCTTATCCGGAATCGGGTCTCGGGGGCAACAGCTCCAGCAGGGGACCCCAAACCTCCCTTTCCCGGTGCCACATCAGCCAGCTCTGACTCTGGGATCCCGAGGCGCTCCCAGGCCAGTTTGGAGATATAGTCCCTCCACCTGGTCCTGGGCCTCCCTCGGGGTCTCCTCCCAGCCGGTCGTGCATGGAACACCTCCCTAGGGAGGCGCCCAGGTGGCATCCTCACCAGATGCCCGAACCACCTCAACTGGCTCCTTTCCACGCAAAGGAGCAGCGGGTCTACTCCGAGTCCCTCACGGGTGACCGAACTTCTCACCCTATCTCTAAGGGAGATGCCAGCCACCCTCCTGAGGAAACCCATTTCGGCCGCTTGTACCCGCGATCTAATTCTTTCGGTCATGACCCAGTCCACATGACCATAGGTGAGGGTAGGAACGAAGATTGCCCGGTAGATAGAGAGCTTTGCCTTGCGGCTCAGCTCTCTTTTCGTCACAACGGTGCGGTAGAGCGACTGTAATACCGCCCCAGCTGCTCCGATTCTCCGGCCAACCTCACGTTCCATTGTTCCCTCACTCGCGAACAAGACCCCGAGGTACTTGAACTCCTTCACTTGGGGTAAGGACTCATTCCCTACCCGGAGTAGGGTAGGGGGTGACTGTGGCTAAGTGGAGAGCACAGCTGTCTTTCAATCAGAGGGTCAGAGCAAGACACTTAACCCCAAAAATTGCTCCCGTAGCTGCGTCTACGGTTTGTAGATAGATACTGAATTTGAGGTGCTGATCTTCATCCCAACCGCTTCACACTCGGCTGCGAACCGATCCAGCGATGAAGACATTAGGACCACATCATCTGCAAACAGCAGCGATGCAATCCTCAGCCCACCGAACTGTAAACATTATTATTCATTAATATTTAATTTCATTACAGTCATTTAGCAGACGCTTTTATCCAAAGCAACTTACAATTCAGTGTCTATCTACACACCGTAGACGCAGCTACGGGAGCAATTTTGGGGTTAAGTGTCTTGCTCAAGGACACATTGACATGAGACTAGCAGGGATTGAACCTCCGACCCTCTGATTGAAAGCCTGCTCTCCACTTAGCCACTCCTCCCCACGACTATGCCTGAATAACAGGATTGGTGAAAAAGCGCAGCCCTGGCGGAGGCCAACCCTCACCAGAAACGAGTCCTACTTACTGCCGAGAACCCGGACACAGCTCTCGCTTTGGGCGTAGCTACAGGGATTGGATGGCCCCCAGAAGTAGCCCCCTCACCCCATACTCCCGCAGCACCTCCCACAGTATCTCCCGGGGGACTCGGTCATACGCCTTCTCCCGGTCCACAAAACACATATTATTATTATTATTATTATTATTATTATTATTATATATATTATTATACTTTTAACAGTCTTTATAATCTTGACTGGCAGGTGCCTTCTTGTCTGATCGCTTCCTTATAGTTTGGCTCCGCCCCCTCAGCTGTTGATGACTTCCGGTTCCGGTTCTTCTCCGTCCATCAGAAGGAGGAAGATGGCGGCGGCCCAGTCCGACAGAGAGCCTCCGTCTGTTCTGTGTTCAGAGGTCCTCAACTTCTCCGCTAAAGACACCGCGTCGGTAAGGGTTAGTTCGTGGTTAGTTAATCCTCGCCTGTCACGTGTCACCGCGTCACGAGCTCTCACCTGCTCAACGCTTTCTGCCTAATCTGCTACACGGAGCTAATGCTAATGCTAATGCTAATACTAATGCTCGGAGTGATCTGTAAAACATCTGGATGAGGAACAGCTACTGTGTGTCAGCGCGAGCTAACAGCGTCAACATAACATCTGCTTTATGTGACGTTTATTTCATGTTTATTCAACGTTTATTTAACGGTAGAACCGTCTGTAAACAGGTGTTATAGCTTCATGCTCTGAGTCCAGGCACACTTTACTGTTAACGTTTAGTTAGTAGAGTCCAGGAGTAACAGGTTTACCACAGTACAGGTAGAGCAGGTCGTCCTTCAACCAGAGGATGTTCCTGTGCTGTTTGTGTGAATGTTGGTTGATGTGCAGGTGTTACCTTGATGGTAGCTCCTCCCATCAATGGTAGCTCCTCCCATTCATGTGTGAATGTTGACATGTTGCATTAAAGAGCTCAGAGTGGTCAGAAGACTAAAAAAGAGAAACGAGTATACAGTTCACTTACTCTCTCTCTCTCTCCTCTCCTCTCCTCTCTCTCTCCCCTCCTCTCTCTATCCTCCTCTTCTCCTCTTCTCTCTATCTCTCTTCTCTCTCTCTCCTCCTCTCCTCTCTCCCCTCCTCTCTACTATCTCTCTCCTCTCTCTGTCCTCCGCTTCTCTCTCTCTCTTCTCCTCTTCTCTCTCTCTCTCTCTCTCTCTCTCTCTCTCTCTCTCTCTCTCTCTCACTCACTCTCCCCCCTCTCTTCTCTCTCTCTCGCTCTCTCTCTGTCCTCTCTCTCTCCTCCTCCCCTCTCGTCCTCCTCTCCTTGTCCTCCTCAGCGATGGCTGTCAGCAGCCGACCTGCAGCAGGAGGTGTACCGTCACCTGTCTGTGTATGTACCCAGAATCCTTTGCGTGGGTCCCAGTGGAGTAAGCAGCAGAGAGGAGCAGAAGGAGGAGCAGAAGGAGGATCTGGCCTCTCAGCTGCTCCTCCTGGCTCCTCTAGAGTGGCTCCTGTTGGATGAGGAGCCGGCTTCAGGTCTGAACCTCCTGCAGGAGAACAACCAGCCGTCACCTCTGTGTGGACACGTGTTCAAGGTGGGAGAGCCCACCTACTCCTGCAGGTAATACACACACTATACACACAGTATACACACAGTATGCACACACTGTACACACTATACACATAGTATTCACACAGTACACACACTATACACACAGTATACATACACTATACACACAGTATACACACACTGTACACATTATACACACAGTATACACACACTGTACACACTATACACACACTGTACACACAGTATACACACACTATACACACAGTATACACACACTATACACACAGTATACACACACTGTACACACTATACACACAGTATACACACACTGTACACACTATACACACACTGTACACACAGTATTCACACACTATACACACAGTATACACACACACTGTACACACAGTATTCACACAGTATACACACTATACACACAGTGTACACACTATACACACAGTATACACACACTATACACACAGTATACACACAGTGTACACACACTATACACACAGTGTACACACACTATACACAGTGTACACACTATACACACAGCATACACACACTATACACACAGTATACACACAGTGTACACACTATACACACAGTATACACACTATACACACTATACACATACCATACACACACTATACACACTATACACACACTATACACACACTATACACACACTATATACACACTATACACACACTATACACACACTATACACACACTATTCACACACTATACACACTATACACACACTATACACACTATACACACACTATTCACACTATACACACACCATACACACACTATTCACACTATACACACACACTATACACACACTATACACACACTATACACACACCATACACACACCATACACACACGATACACACACTATACACACACCATACACACACTATACACACACTATACACACACTATTCACATACTATACACACACTATTCACACTATACACACACTATAAACACCATACACACACCATACACACACCATACACACACCATACACACACCATACACACACTATACACACACTATACACACACTATACACACACCATACACACACCATACACACACCATACACACACTATACACACACGATACACACACGATACACACACTATACACACACACTATACACACACCATACACACACCATACACACACTATACACACACTATACACACACTATACACACACCATACACACACTATACACACACTATACACACACTATTCACATACTATACACACTATACACACATTATTCACATACTATACACACACTATAAACACACTATACACACACCATATACACACTATACACACAGTATACACACTATACACACACCATACACACTATACACACAGAGTACACACAGTATACACACAGTATACACACACTATACACACTATACACACACAGTATACACACTATACACACACCATACACACTATACACACAGTATACACACACAGTATACACACACTATACACACTATACACACACACAGTATACACACACTATACACAGTATACACACAGTATACACACTATACACAGACTATACACACACTACATACACACTATACACACTATACCCACTATACACACTATAGACACTATATACACTATACACACACACTATACACACTATATACACACTATATACACACACTATATGCACACTATATATACAGTATATATACAGTATATACACAGTATACACACCGTATACACACAGTATATACACACACTATATACACAGTTTATATTGTATGTACTGTGTATATACACAGTATATACTATATACTGTATATATAGTGTGTATACACACAGTATATACACCGTATATATACACCGTATACACACCGTATATACACAGTATACACAGTATATACTCTATGTACACAGTATAAACCAGTGGTCAGGCTTCACTTTGGAGGGAGAGAAATGTTCACGCCTCACCGCCCCAACAAAATTGTAACAAAATGGTTAAAATGTTGAATTTTTATTGAAATGACATTTTGTGACTCCTCCTTCTGTGCTCTTTCAAATAATAGAATAAAGAAAATCACTTTCAAGTAAACCAGATTGCTCCATCAGACAAAAACAAATAAAATGTTCAGTCACTTTGTTAGAACAATGTAAATAAAGTTCTATCTGTGAAAAATACTATGGGGAGACTGTGTCTAAGCAGTGCTGTCCTTCAATCAGAGGATGCGAGGTTCGATCCCCGGCTCCGGCTCCGCTAGTCTGATGTTAGGGTTGGGGTTAGCCTAACCCTAACCCTCGCATGTGTCCGGTCAATGGAGCTCACATGTGTCCGGTGAGTGGAGCTCACATGTGTCCGGTCAGTGGAGCTCACATGTGTCCGGTGAGTGGAGCTCACATGTGTCCGGTGAGTGGAGCTCACATGTGTCTGGTCAGTGGAGCTCACATGTGTCCGGTGAGTGGAGCTCACATGTGTCCGGTCAGTGGAGCTCACATGTGTCCGGTGAGTGGAGCTCACATGGTCCGGTCAGTGGAGCTCACATGTGTCCGGTCAGTGGAGCTCACATGTGGGTCATGGATCTTGGCTGTCGCGCAAGCGTAACCTGTTAACGGCGTAACGTAAACATTTACACGAAAGTACAGGCATGTATTTATTAATGACTTAATTTTATGTCCGTGTACTTTGTACTTTTGTAATATGTGAAGTTCTCAATAAAGTTCTTGAAATAAAAAAATAAATAATAATAATTCTTCCCCCTGCGCCCCACAAGAGGGGCACGCCCCACAGTTTGAGAACCACTGGTATATACACACTATACACACTGTATACATTATACACACAATATACACACATTATACACACTATATACACACATTATACACACTGTATACATTATACACACATTATACACACTGTATACATTATACACACTATATACACATAATACACACTATATACACATATACAGGTAACACATACACACACAATATGTTCAGGCATTAAATAACATCTCTGTGTGTTTGTGTGTTTAGAGAGTGTGCAGCTGATCCTACTTGTGTTCTGTGCATGAAGTGTTTCCTGGAGAGTATTCACAAAGAACATCGATACAGGGTGAGTACACACACACATATACATATATTAGTGCTGATTACAATTTTAATCGCATGATTTTCTGCGATTAATCTCATTGTTATGCGCAAAGTTCAATAATGAATTCAAAAGTAGTGTATTACTCACTTTTATTTTAAAGTACTGCTATATGAACAGATGTACAATAACATTTGGTTTGAATCACTTTAAACAGATCAGGTTCTTTTTAACAGCAGTATTCTTCACACAGTATCAGTTATATTTCTACTATCTGTGCTCAGTGTGTGACTTTATTTAAACGTTCCACTGCTGTGCAACATGAATACAATGTTCCACACGTTTTATCAAAATGTGTGTCTTCTGTCTTCATACAGTCAGAGCATGTGAACGCAGCTC